>NW_024835730.1:0-1248 GCF_019175285.1 Sceloporus undulatus
TAGCGTTCATTGGCTTGTGAACGTGATCAATATTCAGAACCAACAAGGCCTGAGAGGCGGTGTGCTAATCCCTTTTGTCTGAGGTATTTTCATCGAACACCACTGCATTCAATTCATTTCACGCCATTCTTTCCCCACACAGGAAATATTCTACAGTGATATAAACCTTTCCAAACCCTCAGTTTTTTCTCCCAAGCACCAATTTAAGTAATCCTTACAAAGTGGAGAACAATAGTGCCTCACTAGAACTAGAAATACCAAGATTCCACAGGAAGCTGTTATGACAATTTAATTAAGTGTGAAAGGGAACTAGGAATGGTAGTCGAGCACAAATTGAACATGTGTCAACAGTGTGACGCAGCAGCTAAAAAGGCCAATGTGATCCTAGTCTGTATCAATAGGAGTATAGTGTCAAGATCAAGGGAAGTAATAGTGCCACTGTATTTTGTTTTGATCAGGATGCACTTGCAATAATTCTGTGTCCAGTTCTGGGCACCACAATTCAAACAGATGTTGAGAAGCTGGAGCATGTCTAGAGGAAGGAAACCAACTTGGTGAACGGTCTGGAAACCATGCACTCTGAGGAATGGCTTAGGGAGCTGGGTATGTTTAGCTTGGAGAAGAGGAGGTTAAGAGTGGATATGACAGTCCTGTTCAAGTATTTGAAGAGATGTCATATTCAGGATGGAGCAGGCTTGCTTTCTGCTACTCCAGAGAAAAGGACATGGAAGAATGGATACAAGCCAAAGGACAAGAGATTTCACTTAAACTTTAGGAGGAATTTCCTGAGAGTAAGAGCTCTTCAATAATGGAATATACTCCCTCAGAGTTTGGTGGAGTCTCTTTCTTTGGAGGTCTTTAATCAAAAGCTGGATGGCCATCTCTTGGGGGTGCTTTGAATGTCTATTCCTGCATGGCAGAAGGTTGAACCGGATGGTCCTTGTAGTCTATTTCAACTCTTTGATTCTATAATTCTACAGTGGAATCATAGCACTCTGACAGTAAATTATGAAAGGGCCGTCAGTCTTCACAGGAAGGGCAATGGATTCAGGTTCCTTACCCACAGAGGCCACATTTTCATAATTCTCCATCATGACATAACTGTACATCAGTTTCTGCTTCTTTGTCAATAGTTTCCATTCCTCCTCAGTGAAATATATCGCCACATCCGCAAAGGTCACCTGCAACAGAAAATAGCCCTCATCCAGAGAGTGACTAAACAAAAGGGGAGGAAAGCACATGGTGCAT
>NW_024835731.1:0-1248 GCF_019175285.1 Sceloporus undulatus
AGGGAGGGAGGGACGGATGAAGGTGAGGCGAAAGGATGGAAGGAAGAATGGAAGGAAGGATGAATGAACGGAAGGAAGGATAGATAGGATGATGGAGAGAAAGAAGAGAGAGACTAAAGAAGGAAGGAAGGAAGGAGGAAGGAAGAAAAACAGGAAGGAAGGAAGACAGGAAGGAAGGAAGGAAGGAAGGAGAGATGGATAAATAGAAGGAAAGATGGATACGACGAAGGGAAGAGGAAAGGAGAGAGGGAAGGAAGGAAGGAAGAATTGACAGGGAGTTCCTGCATGTTAAAAACACAAAATGGCGGTACTCCTTACCTGAGGGCCCCCAGGTTCCCGTAATAGCGTTCGGCGTGGTTGGCCGCACACTTGGCCACGCCTTCTGATGCCGACGCCGCCGTGCCGCCATTTTGACCGACGCAGACTTTGCAAAGGTTCCCATCAGCGCCAGGCATGCAGCCCTTCCAGAAGAAATCCTGGTAGGCTGTGGAGATGCAAAATGCGAAACAGAGCGCCACGATTCACCAAATTTCCGTTTCAATTTTTTCGGACTCCCGTAATCCATGAAAATTTCCCCATAATCCCCCGATAATAATGGCTTCGGAGGACCGGCATTCGCCGCGGACAAGTCTCTTACTGGCGGTGAGGTTGCAGTTTGCGCCGTTTTCCGGCGCCGCGCCGATGGTAAACCGCGAAAGAAGCAGCCACCCAGCGGGGCAAAATTTGCACCCGTGGCAGGAGCGTTTCCCCCTCAGGTTGCGCAGGTTGACGTTTTTGGCGTCCTTCTTTGCCACCGCCACGGCGTACAGCGTTTCTGGTTCTGCACCATTGCGTCGCGGGAGGTGAAAAATACATAAATACGTAAATTTATTTATTTCAGCAGCAAGGGATTTATATATTATTTAATTAATTATAAATATAAATATACAAATAAATATATATAAATAAAGTATGTCAACATTTATAAATATTTAAATATAAAATAAATATAAATAAATATAAATATATAAACATAAAATATATAAATATAAATATAAAATAAATATAAAATATAAATAAATATAAATAAATTATGTCAACATTTAAAAATATTTAAATATAAATATAAATAAATATAAATATAAATACAAAATATAAATAAATGCAAATATATATAAATATAAAAATAAAAATAATGTCATTTATATATAAATATATTTATATTTATTTATATTTTGTATTTATATTTATATTTATTTATATTTATAT
>NW_024835732.1:0-1248 GCF_019175285.1 Sceloporus undulatus
TCCTTTCCTCTCAGGGGAATGGTCTAGAATATTCTTGTAACTGCCTTTCCCCTTGTCTTTCATATTTTTATTCTGCTTTCTTCCACCTTGTTGTGAAACCTCAGGGGGGAAAGGCTGAGGGAGGGGGAAGAGAGGAGAAATCACAGAGCAGGGAGAATCAATAAGTTGGTTTCACACAGATTTCTATTCTGCAGCTGTGAAAATGGCCTCTAGACAGAGCTTCTTCTGCCCTAGTCCTCTTCAAAAAAGAGTTGTTTCAAGAGAGCAGCTAAGGAGGAGACAAGGTGCTGCCATTTGGTTGGGCAACGGTGTTTCCTGCTTTGAGTTGAGAGGGCAGTGGGCTCCTGATTTGAAGACCACTCGCCCTTCCTCACCAGTGGTGTGAAGATCAGTTTCTTATCCCTGGACAGTCAAAAATGCCAAAAAATGTAAAACCCAGCAAAGCTGGAATGAGCCGCAACTCCACTTCTGCTTTGGAAAAACTGGTAGGATCACAGGATTGGGAAGGACTGCCAAAGCCAAGTAGTTCAGCCCCTGCCATGCAGGAATCCACATGAGTCATCCAGGCTTACTGAAAATATCCAAGTGAAAGCGAGTCCACCCCCATCTGAAAGAGCCTGCTTGGCTGTTGAACAGCTCTTGCTATTGAGATGTTCCTCCTAAAGTTTCCTAATGAGATGTTCCTAGTTATACTTTTCAGAGGATTCAATAGTGCAGGATGGGGTCCTTGCTACCTTTTTAAAAATGAATTGCAGCTTCTGGAGGCTCTCTCTGCCCCCTTGCTCCGTGTACAAAGTAGTGGTTGTGAGACCTGGCATGCAGCAGGGAATTGCAGATCAGCTGTCCTCCCAGGGGCCCTTCTAGATTTCTTTCAGACTTTGGCCCTTCCTCTTAGGGTTCCCCCCCCTCTTGTCTTGGAGTCTTTTCATTTCTGCAGCAGACAGGCTGCTGTTCTGTACTGGTGTAGTGTGGGATTTTTTTGAGAAAGAAAGGTGAAATGGATTGTGTTTCAGCCAGGATCTAGACAATCCTTTCCCAAGCCTGAGTGCCTCTGAGCTCAGTGAGGGCTTACTCTCAAGGATAAGGGGAGCTCTGGAGTCTCAGACCAAATGAGGCCAGGCTTATTCAGAAAGGGCAGAATCTAGGAGCAGAAGGTAAGCGTGTGTGTCTCCTCCAGGAGGGCTCCATCCATGATTTTAACGTGGGCAGGCTGAGGAGATCTTTGACCTTTCTCTCCATCCCACAGAG
>NW_024835733.1:0-1247 GCF_019175285.1 Sceloporus undulatus
CAGTGTTGTTCTTGGTGTCTGCCTTCCAGTTGTTTCCAGGTCTTATGGTGACCTTATGGGAGTCTCTGAAGGGGTTTTCTTGGCAGGTTCCTTCAGAGTGGGTTTCCATGGCCATCCTCTGAGGCTGAGAGAGTGTGACTTGCCCAAGGCTTCAGTTCTTTTGGAAGCCTTTCTGCTTTATCTTCTAGAAGGCAGCTGAAGTGTTGCTTCTTGCTCTGAAAAATGAGAGGAATCTGGCATCTGGAGTTATGTCTGATAATATGAATATATAGGATTGCAATACCTGTTTGTTTATTATAAGGTTTATAGTGCACCCCATATCAAATAATCTCACAGCTATTTCTCTTAATAGCAGTTAACCAAATTAAACTGTATATAAAACAAAACATGAAACAAGCTGGACAAGGTAACTGTTACATGAATTTGTAATTGGTTGACTGGCCAAACCCAAAGGATATTCAACAATGGCTCCTTTTCATCCGGGAGAGAAGTGACCAGTGGGGTGTACAGTGGGGTTTTGTCCAGGGTCCAGTGCTATTCAACATCTTTATCAATGATTTGGATGACAGAATTGGGGGCATACTTATCAAATTTGCAGATGAAACCAAATTAGGAAGAGTAGCTAATACCTCAGAGGACAGGATCAAATTTCAGAATGACCTGAATAGACTAGAAAGCTGGGCAAAAGCTAATAAAATGAAATTTGACCTGGAGAAATGTAACTTACTACATTAAGGGTGGAAAAATGAAATGCACAGATACAGGATGGGGGACACCTGGGTGAATCAAACTAATAAGTTTGAAAGCGTCCCCAGAAATGGCGCCCTCTGGAACCGAATTGGGACGCAATGGGAACACACGGCGGTGGCGGTGGCGTCCCCACGTGCGATAAAGTCACGTTTTGGGCCCCATCCGAAGCCCATCGCATTCCGTGCGCGCCCCTGCTCGCCCCCGTTAGAACGCGCTGGGGAGCGGTTTAAGCTCCATGCGATAAACTCTTATGTGTGAAAGGGATCTAGGAGTGTAAGTAGACCACAAGTTGAACATGAGTCAACAGTGTGATGTAGCAACTAACAAGGCAAATGCAATTTTAGCCTGCATCAATAGAAGTATAGTGTCTAGCTCAAGGGAAGTAATAGTCCCACTCTATTCTACTCTGGTCAGGCCCCACCTGGAATATTGTGTCCAGTTCTGGGCCCCACAATTAAAAAAAGATGTTGAGAAACTGGAGTGTGTCCAAAGGAGGG
>NW_024835734.1:0-325 GCF_019175285.1 Sceloporus undulatus
AAACTGCAACCCAAAACCCACTTATTTATTGCAAAGTGCCATGCCCCCCTGGCTTTCTAGTAACAAACTCTGACAAGCTCTGTGCTGGGGCGATGGCACATGTGCCCACAGAGAGGGCTCTGAGTGCCACCTCTGGTATGCGTGCCATAGGTTCCCATCACTGGGTATGAAGCGTATATAAATGAAGCTTGTTTGTCTGGTTTATTCCTTATATAGAATGGAATATCAACATTTGCAATTTAGAATTTATACTTTTTTAAAAATATATTTCAAACTGTGGATCGTTGAATCCGTGGATTTAAAAAAGGGCTGACTGTAATATAAA
>NW_024835734.1:425-1247 GCF_019175285.1 Sceloporus undulatus
TGTAGTTTTTGTAGTTTTGTAACTGGAAATATTTGTAATTGGTTGACTGGCCGAACTCAAAGGTGCTCAGCAATGGCTCTTCTTCATGCTAGAGAAATGACAGTAGGGGCCCACAGGGCCCTGTCCTGGGGCCAGTGTTATTCAGCTCATAGAATCATAGAGTTGGAAGTGACCTCAAGGGCCCTAATCCAGTCCAATCCCCTTCTGCCTTGAAGGAACTCTCAGTCAAAGCATTCCCATTGGCAGATAGCCATCCAGCCTCTGTTTAAAGACCTCCAAGGAGGGAGTACCTCTATACTATAGGGTAAGACAAAGATCTAGAAATAATTGTAAAAGATTTAACAATACTGTAGTACAAGGGCAAGGAAGATCTGGAGCCAATCAAATTTTTGCATAAAATTTGAATGATAAAGCAGGACTGCAGTGGGAGTTCAAATACTAGATCAGAAATTTCTGATCCTAGGTATTTACACCCCACAAAAATAAAGCCATTTTTTCCAAGAAACTGGTGACTACATTACCAGTTTGAATTATGAATATGTTATTAGAGATTGGAATTGGTGATGAACCCAAATTGGTCAGAAAATCATCAAAAGTAATGAAAGAGATTCAAGGGAAACTTTCTGAAAGCTTTTTAATATGATGGAAAAAATAATATTAATAGATCAATGGAGATAAAAATATGGAAATACAGTGCCCCCGCATTATACGTGGTCGCACTATATGCGGCTTTGAGCATATGCTCAAAGACGCATGGGAACACAGGGGTGGCGTGTCCCATTCGCAGGAATGGGGTGCGCTTCCATGGCGCACATCCTGCAC
>NW_024835735.1:0-1247 GCF_019175285.1 Sceloporus undulatus
AAAAAAAGTAATTACATTTTAAATCATAACATACAAAGCTACAAAGCAAACATGACCAAAACAACTAAACATGATACTAAATAAAACAACAAATAAACCTAAATCTAAAAAATATCATTTCCACTCCTCAATCCCCCCCACTTAAAAATGCTGAGCCAAACATTTACATAAATGAAACCAAGCTAAACTAAGCTAAACTAACAAATACAAACACAAACCTAACTAAAATTGGCTTCCCTCCCACCCCAGGAAGATTAAAGCAAAGTAGAGTAAATTTCTTTAGTATATTTTTCTACTTCAAACCCACATCTCTTCTAATATAACCACATCAAAAATGCGCCAGGAATCTCAGTCTCACTCTCTAGTATAGTAGTTTCATGAATGGTAATCACAGTGAACTTTCAGATATTGTAAGGTCATCTTTAAGAGCCATCCCAATTTCCTAGGAAGGTCTGAATATGCCATTTCACAGACTCATTCTAAAGTTAAAATAACAGCAAATGTGTTACTTGTTGCTGATTCATTCTTGTTCACCTGGTAAAGGTAATGTGGTGACTGTTTCCAGTAGTTTACTGGAGCATGTCTCCTCAGTTTGCTTCCATGGGCTGAGATTTGGAGCTGGCTAGGAAGAGTGAAATGAGCACCCTCAGGCAGCAGTTCTGGTGAATCATAAAAATTGGCAGATTGTTAATTGTTTAGTTATTAATTATTAAATCTTATTTTTTTAAATAGTTAATGACCAGAATTCACTATGGGACTTAGGTCTTCATAAGCGGATTTAACGTCTTCAGGAATTGGTTTCATAACCTCTTTATTCAGCAAGCGGCTGCTATGATGTTACTGCTTAGGGGAACCATTGAAGTGACCATTGCAGATTGGGACTGATGTACAATGGGCGCCAATGTACATTGGCATTCCTGATGCCCATCTGAACAAGTACTATGGTGTGCTGAAGCGCATCAGTAGAGCCCAATGCACATCAGGACATTCTTGATTGTGCCCTGATATGCATCTTCACAATTCACTTTGTTGTTTGTTGTTGTGTGCCTTCAAATTGTTTCTGACTTATGGCAACCCTATCATGGGATTGCCTTGGCAGGATTTGTTCAGAGGAGGTTTGCCATTGCCTTCCTCTGAGGCTGAGAGCATGTGACTTGCCCAAGGTCATCCAGTTGGTTTCATGACTGAGCTGGGAATCAAACCTTCCAGAATCATAGTCCAGCACTCAAACCAATTCACTAGAAGGG
>NW_024835736.1:0-1247 GCF_019175285.1 Sceloporus undulatus
TCTTGTCTTCTTGGTCAAGGCAAGGTCCTACTGAACCTGGAAGGTTTGGTCAACCTAACTCCTGCCGATCTTATTGGGGCAGCACTGTGTCCTCTAGTTCTGGATCTCCTTTACTCCCCCCACCTTTATTGATTTACTGTCCACCCTTTTCTCCCTCCGTTTCCAAGAGTTTCCCCTTCCCTAGGCTAGCCCTGTGACTTTATCCTTTCTCCAAACCTTATTCTACCGCTAGGTTTTAACCGCAATAAATGAATTGATGGTCCATCTGAACATCTAGGTATCCTCATTTCCTACCTGCCATGCTGAAATCAAAGAAACGGCTTGAGATCTGGCCTCCTGACCTCCTCACTGTTGAAGTGTCCAGTAAGGAATGGCCAGTAGGAAGATGAAACATGGTTTAGTTCTGTTTCTATGGTAATTCTGAAGATTGTGAAGGTGGGAGCATGGAGACAAAGAACCATCTAGGCTGCAAGATTCTACAAAGGCCATAGGAGGAGGAGGAGGAGACCTAGGGCAACTTCCAAAAACTGGGGGAAGAAGGTGAAATGGGGATCATACTACCCTTCCTGGCAGACAACTCCATTTCACAAGCTTTTTTAAAAAAAATAACATTTATTCATATATATATATGTATATATATATATATATATAATAACAAATAATACATAGAAAAACAAACAAACAAATCACTCATACAGTACATTTGATACTTCCTAAAACTAACCTTTCACCGATTCATTTACTCACTAAAGCATATTTTCTTTAAATAGTTCTTTTTCCATATTTTAATCAGTTTGCCTTTCCAGTGTCTACATGATCATCTTATACTCTAGCACTCTGATTTCTGCTCACTTTCTTTCTTTCCCCACTTCCTCCCCCCCAAGATACTTATAAATGGGATATCCTCCCCATTTCTTCTTTATGTATACATAGACTTCATCCCACTTTTCCAAATAAATGGGCTCCTTGAGGACACAATGCAAATGTTGGAAGGGTTCCCCTCCTTAGTTTCAGCATAAGGGACAGATGAAAGGAATAATTTAAATATAGATCCAGCAAGAGGTTGTTGCTAGTAAAGTATGACTTTAAGCATTTGCCTTGCTCAGAGTTCTATAGGTATATTGCAAGCCAACAAGGCATTTTAATGAAGCTAGGTGCATCAGAGGAATACAGTTGAGTACATAATAAAATAAGATAATTAAATAATTAAAAATGAGAGCTAGCTTGGCTTAGTGGCTTGAGTGTTG
>NW_024835737.1:0-1247 GCF_019175285.1 Sceloporus undulatus
GATGATGGATGAAGGGAGGGCTTGTCTTCTTCCAGGCAGGCCTGGTGGAGCTAGCCTGCCTCTCTCTCCCTCAACATAGAGGCTGAAGGGAGGGCTTCATGTGTAGACTCCATATGAAGCAAAACCAGACATTAGGGTAGGAAGGAGTACCGTCTGACCTTTGATGCATGCCATTGGCACAGTGATTTCATCAGTTAGAGCACTGTACATTTTATTCCAACCATCAACTTAATATTTTAAAGCAGAAGAATTAAATGTGTTGTAGGGTGTTTCATTTGCCATAGGATTTGGTGGGGCCACGTCATTGATAAGACAAAGCATGTTATTACCAGTAAATTCGTCATCTGACCAGAGAGTAGTGATGTTAAAGAAACGGATTAAATTATGAGATTATTTATTTGAAAAATGTAGTCTGAAGGAGTCATCTTTCTGGACTGTGGAATGAAAAGTGAATGTAGATGACTTCCTGCCATTTGTCATACCTCATCTTGTTATTTCTGCATGAGCAATGATAAACTCAGATGCAGTAACAGCCTCGAAAGTCCGTGAAAGTGTATTGCCTTTTCCATAGTTCACCATATATAATATATAAATAAAGATATTTATTTTTTAATACATATGTGTATGTATTTAAAAGCAGTGCTGAACACACTACTCAGCAAAAGTAACGGGTACAGTGATATCCAAATCCATTAGATACCCTATTCCTATTTTAGCCCAGCAATTAATCTCATGTATCCTTCTAGGGAAAGGCAGCTAAAAGAGCCAAAAGAAAAATGGGGAAGGGTTTCCTCTAGTATCCCTATTACTCAAACACTGTTTAATAGGAGTGAGCGCTAGGGATGTGTGTGTATGTATGTGCCTTTAAATTGCCTATCGAATTTGGTGACTCTGTGAATTTCATAGGTTGTTTGTTTGTTTGTTTTTGCTGCTGATTCCAGCTTTAAGTTTCCTCTCAAATTTGGGGACTCTATAAATTTCATAGGGGTTTTTTTTTTTTAGGCCAAGAATACTCAGAGGTGGTTTTGCCAGTTTTGTCCTTTGAAATCTAGCCTGCAGCATCTAGTATTTGTTTTTGGTGCCCCATCCAAGTACTAACCTGGACTGAACCTGCTTAGCTTCCAGGATCAGACAGGCTCTGATATTTAGGATATTTAGGCCCCAAACTAGGTGTACATCTGCATTTTTAATAATACTCATTCAACACATCCCTACAGCAATATCTTTCCAATTGCAAATGGGAAAAT
>NW_024835738.1:0-810 GCF_019175285.1 Sceloporus undulatus
CCTCCCTCCGCAGGTGCGCCGCCAGAGCGGCTTTGGGGCAAGTCCTCCGGCCGCCTCCCCGGTGGCATGGGGGGGGCGTGGCGGCGTCCTCCTACGGGTGCCGGCGAGCCGGCTTAAGTAGGCTGATCTCACCGGCCTCCTCCCTCCGCAGGTGCGTCCCCCCCCCATGCCACCGGGGATATAGCAACTCTCATGAAGGACTGCACTGGGGCTCTCTACCAAGCATCCAGTTTTAAGCACCCCATTCCCAGGTTTCTCTAGGGTGGATCCACAGCCGGTAACATGGCATCAAACTGCTACAATTGGATAATATGTATAGGACTTTGGTTGCCTACTTTCTGGTGTTCCTTCATCTCTCTTATAGGGTTGTGAATTCAGGTCCTGAGGTTTCCATAGCTTTTTGTGGTTTTTTCGGGCTATGTGGTCACGTTCTAGAAGAGTTACTTCTAATGTTCATCTTCAGAGATTCCAGCCACAGATGCTGACGAAATATCAGGATGAAACTCTTCTAGAACATGGCCACATAGCCCAAAAAATCCACAAAAATCTAAGGATAAAAGGCATTTAATTTAGCCTCCTTCTTTCTAGCCAGATGGCGAATGCAGAGTATAGTAGTGAGCCCTTGTACCACCACAACTGAGAGAAAGCAAGAAACTAAAACAGTCTATAGACCCCTGCAATTTTTCTAGTTATAGAAACCAATGAACTAAGCCTCGCAAACTATAATAAGCTACTGCTCTCACATCTGATCTGGATGTTTGCACAGAGCCCTTTCCTCTTTCCTGGAATTGGGCTCCCTCCAAAATGGAG
>NW_024835738.1:910-1247 GCF_019175285.1 Sceloporus undulatus
CTAAAACAGTCTATAGACCCCTGCAATTTTTCTAGTTATAGAAACCAATGAACTAAGCCTCGCAAACTATAATAAGCTACAGTGGTGCCTCGGGTTACGAAAATAATTCGTTCCGCGGCCGCTTTCGTAACCCGAAAAGCCTTCGTAAGCCGAAAACCCATAGGCGCTAATAGGGAAAAAAGCCGCGGCTCCGCCGCGGCTCCATTTAAAATAGCGCCGGAGTTTTTTCGTAACCCGAAAAAACTTTCGTAACCCGAAACAATAAATCCCTATGGGATTTTTTCGTATCCTGAAAAATTCGTAACCTGGGTATTTCGTATCCCGAGGGACCACTGTA
>NW_024835739.1:0-1247 GCF_019175285.1 Sceloporus undulatus
ACTCCGGAAACTTCTAGAATCTCTAGGCAGAATGCAATGTATCTTTCCGCAACTTTTTGGCGGTAACTCCGCCCACCCCTATATAAGTCCCCTAGCAGCCCTACTGCTCTCCAGTTCCGAATGAGCCGCTAACAATGCGGCCACAAGCGTTGTTAATAGCAGGACACTGAGGGGAGGATGGGCGGGTTTGTGTGAATTCGCAGATGACCACTCGAAGAAACACGGTTACAGGTAGGTAACCTGTCCTTCTTCTTCGTGGTCTCTGCGAATCACACAAATGGGTTAGACTAGCGAGCTAAAGTAGAGGAGGAGGGAGTGTCACATGTTCAATAAGAGTTCAATATGACAATAAAGCAATAAACAATTTCAATCAACAAGTGTTGAGTTTATTATACCTGACTGAACTTTAATGAATGGCAGAAAGTAACACTGCCCTCCCAAAGGCTGCCTCATGTCTGGCTCTGGCGTCCAGCCTGTAATGTCTGATGAATGTCAATGGCTGGGACCAGACAGCAGCCTTGCACACATCTTCCAGTGGGACCCCAGTCAGAAAGGCGGAGGATGCAGCTACCGCCCTAGTTGCATGAGCTCGAACCCGACTCGGTACGGGCTTGTCAGCCAGTTGATAGCAGAGGTGGATAGTGTTGATCACCCACTTAGAAAAGCGTTGGGCTGATACAGGCAAACCTTTTTTAGTGTCAGAGTAACAGACAAACAGTCTCTCAGAGCGCCGTATTGATGATGTTCTGTCCACATAAAATGCCAGCGCCCTACGGACGTCCAAGGCACGGATCTGGCGTTCCGAGTTTGTGGTCGGGTTCGGGGCCAAAGTCGGCAAGACAATGTCCTGGTTCATATGAAAAGCCGACACAATCTTAGGCAGGAATGTAATGTCCGTACGGAGGACTACCTTGTCCTTGTGAAAACACAGAAAGGGTTGATCCACCCTGAGAGCACAAAGTTCACCTGCCCGACGAGCCGAAGTGATAGCAACCAAGAAGGCTGTCTTCCAGGTCAGAAGTCTCAGGTCCGTGGTAGCCATGGGTTCGAAGGGCTTGGAGACTAGACTGGATAGGACCGTGTCCAAGCTCCATGCTGAAGATGGGATCGAGGCCGGTGGGTGAAGGTTGTTGAATCCCTTGAGGAACCGCCGTATAAGAGGGTCTCTAAACAAAGAAGGCTTGTCCCTGAAGAAATAATGGGACGATATCGCTGATAGGTAGCCTTTTATGGAGCTAAGAGACAGA
>NW_024835740.1:0-1247 GCF_019175285.1 Sceloporus undulatus
ATCCCTGCCCCATTCCTCTGTCCTGCATGCACACCCAGGGGGCTGCACATGCAAGAGTCCCCTAGGGGTCATCCATCCCACCCCATTCCTCTGTCCTGCATGGAAACCTAGGAGGCTGCAAATGAAAGATGCCCCTAGTGTTCATCCATTCCAGCCCCATTCTCTGTCCTACATGGACACCAGGGGGCTGAAAATGCAAGGGATCCCGAGGGTTCATCCATCCTAGCTGCATTCCTCTGTCCTGCATGGACACCTAGGAGGCTGCAAAGAAAACGGAACCCTAGTGGTGATCCATCCCACTCCATTCCTCTGTCCTGCATGCACACCCGGGGGGCTGCACATGCAAGGACCCCTAGGGGTCATCCATCCCACCCCCATTCGTCTGTCCTGCATGGACACCTAGGAGGCTATAAGTGACAGTGGCCCCTAGGGGTCTTCCATCCCAGCCCCATTCCTCTGGCTGGCATGGACACTTAGGAGGCTGCAAATGAAAGGGGTCCCTAGGGGTCATCCATCCCATCCAGGACACATGCCTATGTATGATAAAGGGAAAAAGGGGGGGAGGGCAAATGAAAAGGGCACAGAGGGGTATCAATTCCAAACCCCAAGTCCTCTGGACTGCATGGAACGGGGGGGCTGCAAATTAAACATTGCACATAATCCATCCCACCCCCATTCCTCTGTCCTGCATGGATACCTAGGAGGCTGTAAGTGACAGGGGTGCCTAGGGGTCTTCCATCCCAGCCCCATTCTTCTGTCCTGCATGGACACCTGGGGGGCTGCAAATGAAAGGGGCCCCTAAGGGTCATCCATCGCAGCCCCATTCCTCTGTCCTGCATGGACACCTGGGAGGCTGCAAATGAAAGGGGCCCCTAGGGGTCATCCATCCCGGCCCCATTCCTCTGTCCTGCATGCACACGCGGGGGGCTGCACATGCAAGGGTCCCCTAGTGGTCATCCATCCCACCCCATTGCTCTTTCCTGCATGCACACCAAGACTGCAAATGAAAGGGGCCAGTAGTGGTGATCCATCCCAGCCGCATTCCTCTGTCCTTCATGGACACCTAGGAGGATGCAAATGAAAGAGCCCCCTAGGGGTCATCCATCCCACTCCCATTCCTCTGCCGTGTATGCACACCCGGGAGATGACACCAAATTAGGAAGAATAGCTAATACCCCAGAAGAGAGGTAGACAAGATGATATATGTGGCAATTACCCCTCCCATTCAAAATACAAAATCAGTGTTG
>NW_024835741.1:0-1247 GCF_019175285.1 Sceloporus undulatus
CCTGAGAGAAGATTACAGTGTCTCTTTGCTCATTGAGAAAGCGACAGGTGTTTCTTCAGCTCACAAACTACTGACTACAGTCAAGGTGGAGAATCTGGTGCCATACATTAACGTGTTGCCTGATGTGTTGCGCAACATAGCAACATCAAAAGCGTTTTAACATGGAGTATCTGTTGTGTAGGGGAGCTTCAGTGATTCTATGCTAGGTCCATGGAGCTTTGTTTGGTGAAGAGGGAGGAAGGGGATACCCACCTCTGCATTGGCCCAAAGGAGGCATATGTCACCTGTGTATCTCACCAGCAGCATGCTGTTCTCTGTGTCTTTGAGTGATGCAGGGTTTCTTGACAAATCAAGCCTAACCCTAGTGTCTTTTCTCAGGAACTTCATCTTGGCCTCCACAGCTTTGGGGATATTTTGCTGAAACACACCCAAGTGCAGGGCCGCCAGGACTCCCCCACCAACCGAATGGCCAACACAGAGGCCAAGCGGAGGGAGATGGGCTCCAAGAGAAAGAGGCTGTCGAAGTACAATAACTCTTTGGTGAGTCGCCATCCTGACTATTAGTTTCATTTGTGTCACTGCTGGGCCAGCTCATGAAAGCAAGTGGAGAACATATTGTCCCAGTTTGGCAGAAAAAGTCCTGGTTAATCTTCTGTCACCCCACTTTTTCAGGGGCTTTCAAAAATGTCCCGGTTTCTCTCTCCTCCTCTCACTTTCCCCCTTCTCCTCAGCTCTCTTGGGTTGCTGCAAAGTGACTTCCAAGGGGTTTGCACCACATCAATTCAAAAGGAATGGAGAGAAGTTGCCAGGGTCTTCCCTTGTCAGGAGGCTGAGTCAAAAGCAAACTACGGTGCCCTTCCCCGCTTGTGTGATCTGCCTCCTAAACAACCTTGGCCATTCTCACCACCTTCTGGTGTTGCTTGTCCACAAATTCCTTGCTTTTCCTGTCTGTGAAATGTTGGGGATATGGGAGACCACTTCTGGATCTAAATTGGGGGTGGGCTCAGTGGCCCTTAAGTCCAGAGGGCTCCCCAGAACTGTTTTTTAAAATGACATTTGCCTCCGAAATTTGGCAAGAAATGACTAAATGCACCATAATTCTTTTGTGGCTAAATGTACTCTATGTTTTTGGATAGTCAGTATCCTAATCCATCCTCAATATCCCAGCCACGGCCTAAATTATATTTTTTATTATATTGTATATTATATTGAAAGTATTCAAGACAATCTGATCTCAAAGGCAGTAG
>NW_024835742.1:0-436 GCF_019175285.1 Sceloporus undulatus
GGTTCCAGATTTTTAACAGTGTTTTCCTAATACAATGATCCATAAAACATTTATTTTGTTGGGATTTCCCATATGCCAAGTAAGCATGCCGACGAAATTTCAACCCATCCCCTTCCAATTCCAGAAGTCTTTCATCCTCTAGAGTTACCCAATCCTTAACCCACAACAACATGAAAGCAAGCGGAGAACATATTCCCCCAATATGGCAGAGACAGTCCTGATTAACCCTCTGTCACCCCACTTTTTCGGGGGCTTTTAAAAATGTCCCGGTTGCTCTCTCCTCCTCCCACTTTCCCCCTTCTCAGCTCACTTCAATTCCTGAGTGCCATTCAGTTTGCACCCCATCAACTCAAAAGTGTGGAGAAGAGAGGAAAGACGGAGGCAGGATATTGCCCTTCCCAGGAGGCTGAAGCAAAAGCAAACTGCTGTGCCCTTC
>NW_024835742.1:536-1247 GCF_019175285.1 Sceloporus undulatus
CTTTCCTAAATGAGGGTCATTCTCCTTTCTTACAAAACCATATGTTTCCTCATCTAACCTAAATCGTTCATAGATCTGTCTGTATGCGAACCATGTTCCTTTCCATCCTTCTTCCAGTAGTTTTTCTCTTGTTTTAATTGTCCAATTTCCTTTCTGAAATTCCAACAAATCATTATAATTATACCATTTTGACTCTTTGGCCATTTCCTTTCTAAAGAAGGCTTCATGAGGGGAGACCCATCCATTCAATTTAGGTAGGATTCTGTCTTTGTAATGGTTCCAGATTTTTAACAGTGTTTTCCTAATACAATGATCCATAAAACATTTATTTTGTTGGGATTTCCCATATGCCAAGTAAGCATGCCGACGAAATTTCAACCCATCCCCTTCCAATTCCAGAAGTCTTTCATCCTCTAGAGTTACCCAATCCTTAACCCACAACAACATGAAAGCAAGCGGAGAACATATTCCCCCAATATGGCAGAGACAGTCCTGATTAACCCTCTGTCACCCCACTTTTTCGGGGGCTTTTAAAAATGTCCCGGTTGCTCTCTCCTCCTCCCACTTTCCCCCTTCTCAGCTCACTTCAATTCCTGAGTGCCATTCAGTTTGCACCCCATCAACTCAAAAGTGTGGAGAAGAGAGGAAAGACGGAGGCAGGATATTGCCCTTCCCAGGAGGCTGAAGCAAAAGCAAACTGCTGTGCCCTTC
>NW_024835743.1:0-1247 GCF_019175285.1 Sceloporus undulatus
AAAAAAGGTGCTGGCATCCCATCCTGTATTGTGGGAGTGGAATGCCTGATTTAAGTTGATGTAATCACTTACATTAAAGTAGCTGACATTTATATAATTATCCCTGGTGTGATGAAAGGGGATACAGAGATTTTCCCCCTTCCTCTGATAATACTAGAATTTAGATAAACTAGTGAAACTGGTAGACTACATTCAGGATGGACAAGAGAATGTATTGCTTTACACAGTGCTAAATTAATATATGGATTACACCATCAGAAGCTGTTGATATACAAATTACACCATCAGAATCTGTGCTAATGGAAATGGGTTTAGGTGGATTGAAATGGGGATTAAAAAAATAATAGAGGCAGATACATCAATGGAAATTATTAAAGCGCCAACAGTCACAATGTGAACTTTCAGAAACAGGATGCAACTGTAAATCAGTTTGTTCTAGACATGTGTTTCTACCATCTTGGTTTGTTTGTGGGCTTTGTAGATTGTCCGATTGATTACTATAGGAGATAGATTGTGGAATAGTCTGATTGTGGAACAGCTGGTCGAAACCAGGCATGCTAACTGGGGTACTCTTGGAACTGTTCTCCAAAAAGGAATATTTCTCAGTGCTCATAATGATCAACAAGAACAGAAAAAGTTCAGGGAGAAGAAGAGCACAAGTGAGCTGATATTTCAACAGAATTGATGGAAGAGCCCTGCTTCCCATCTCCCTCTGTTCCGGCCTAAATGATACAGAGGAATTGGTCTTTTAATATGTTTTGAAAGATATTTTTATTAGTTTATACCAACAACAAAGTTAAAAAGAAGAATTTGTCTTTTAGGAATGCTGATGGGTTGACTATGTTTCTTGTTTTTGAAGAGGCTTGCTGAAATTATTCTTTGCCACAACATAATTTTCTGAGGGATGCTACTAGAGAAATTGCCATTTTATTTTTCCCCAACTAACATTTTAATAGGAGATTTACAGAATTGCATGGAACATGATTTAATGTGTCCTGCAGGCAAACAACCTTATAGTGCCAGTGTTCTTTGGAGACAGGGTGTACAGGAATGCAGACTACGTGCAGAACTTTCATTGGCATACAGGATCAAGGTTTCTTGTGTGTGTTTTTTAAAAGAAAAGCTATAGGAGGAATGGTGATGTAATCGTCAAATCTCCTTAAAAGCAACATGTTCAATGTACTTTCTACTCAGAGTAATCATAGTTGATAAGTTGGTGTGTGTGTGTGTGTGTGTGTGTGTGTGTG
>NW_024835744.1:0-761 GCF_019175285.1 Sceloporus undulatus
ATCTCTTAATAAGGAAACTAGGGAGACTTTTAAAACCTCCCAAAGGAGCCACTTTTGGCCTTTTTTGGGGGACTAGCCACCTCTTAGGAGCCAAAGCCCAATGTTTGTGAAGAAGAAGAATAAGGCTTGTATTAAAACTATCTGTCCCATTTCTGATATCTTTTAAAACCCATGATCCCCAGAAGGAGCAGAGCTGTGTAATAAGAAAACCCTCTCAGAAAAGAGACACACTTCCTTCCTTTTGGCCCAAGGAGCCTGGCCTCCTTCTGACTCTGGAGCCTCAGGAGAGAAAGAGAAGCCTCTGTTCAACTGAGTCCTCAGAGAAGGTTCTGGAAAATTATTCCCCACAGTCAGAAGCAGCACAAAATGGCCACCAGAACACAAAAGCATTGCCAGAACACAAAATGGTCACTGGAACACAAAATGGCTGCCTCTGCCTCAGCGCTTGGCAGTTGGCAGTTTGAGGCCTTCAGGGGAGAGAGAGAGACTGAGGGGAAGAGTGGAAGAGGGTCCTGGAGGGAGGGGGCCTTGGGAGATATAGGGCCTTCCTGAGATATTTGGTATTCACTTCTTAACAAATGGGTTTCTGGCCTCAAAAAGGATTTGGGGCAAACTGGATCTGAAAGGCAGTAGTAGCCTTTTCTCTTGCCAATGGGATTTACAGTGTATTTCCTGGACTTGAACACCCAGCATCCATAGGGCCAGAAAGAGGATGGGTCCTGCCCTGCAGTAAGGCCCCTCCAGTCCCTCTGAAACAAAGA
>NW_024835744.1:861-1247 GCF_019175285.1 Sceloporus undulatus
GGCTCCTGGGTCATAGTCCAATGCTCCAGCCATTAAACCATGCTGGCTCTTTCTTGAGTCTTTGTCATTTTTTGTGGTGAGGCTCCAAGTCATTGCCGACTTCTGGGGAGCCTCTCTTGGGGTTTCCTTGGCAAGAGTTATTCAGAGGAGGTTTGCCATTGCCTTCCCTGAGGCTGAGAGAGTGTGACTTCTTGCCAAAGGGCACCCAGCTGGTTTCATGGAGGAGTGGGGCACTAGACCCTGGCCTCCAGAGTTGTAACCCAACACTCAAACCACTGCACCACACTGCCTCCCATTCCCATGTACAACCTGTGAAATAATTGCAGACTTTTTTCTGTTCTTCATGTGTGACTTAGAGACATTTCCATCTTATGGAGAACCTAAGG
>NW_024835745.1:0-1247 GCF_019175285.1 Sceloporus undulatus
TTGCAAGATGACTAAGGCCTTGTCTTCATGGCCCCCAAAAATCAATTATCTCCCTGCCTCCATTCTAGTGTCATCCTGTTTTGACAATGCCTGGCCCAAGCCCCAGTTCTGGTATGAGCAGTGCCAATGACGTTGGTCATATTCTGCACCAGAATCTGGAGATAACTGTGTTAAAATGAATTTTAAAAAGCTACTTCTTGCTCTGGATCTTCCCTTTGTTCCTGCACTGCACTGTCTACATGGGCCTCCCACAGGGCCACCTGGTGTGTCCACTGCCACCATGGATTGCTTGTTCTGAGGTCACAACGAGGGAACCAGCATGTGACCGTCACTGGGTGCTTCATTCTGACTCAGAAATGTGTGAGCTAAAGCAGTTGCAGACATGCTGATCAGTCCAGTGGAAGTGGAACACCTATACTGACAGCCACAATGGCACAAGAATGGAGGGCCAAATATTGGGGGTAAGTTGGGGCAGCTGTGAGTCCAGGCTACTCTGGGCTGCTGCCAGAATATTCTAGCCAGTGCAGACAAGGCCTGAGAGTACTCTTTTGTTCTATCTTTTCATTACACGTCATTTCTCGGCAGTCTTCATGGCTGCCCATGCTGTTTCATCTGAATAAGGCCCATGGGAGTAGAGATCTCCTCATGACATCTTCCCCTGACCTTCAGTTGCAGTGTGCGAGGCCGCCTCAGTGTGTTTACTCTACAATGAGACCTGACTATAAAATGAAAGGCAGGGACATTCACTCCTATTTCTCAGCTAATATATACTGTACTCAAAATCCTTGAACTTCACCCAGGGGATTCCTCTGCCTCTTCCTTTGGGGACATTTTTTTTTAAAAAAAGAAAGCAATTTTTTTTTATCTAACTGAATGTAAATGACCAAAAAAACTATGGAATATTTTTTTAAAGCAACTATAACTCCCACCCCCCACCAACAAAAGACCATACTACATGAATCCAGTTACATGAATCCATTCTGTGGGGATAGGCTTGCCATAACCCGGCTGCAACCGGGAACTTCCCGATTTTGGGGGCCCGGGGCCCCTCCCGACATGGGTGCAGTCCCAAAACCGGGAACCCCCCGGTTGCAGCCTGGGTTGCTGCGCCCCTGGCAGGCCTCGCTGCCCTCCTCCTCCACCTCGGGGAGGCGGAGAGGAAGAAGAGGGCAGCGAGGCCTGCCTGGGGCACAGGAGGCAAAGCTGGAGGCGGTGCCTCCCCGCGCGCCCGCACCACCCTCCTCCTC
>NW_024835746.1:0-1247 GCF_019175285.1 Sceloporus undulatus
ACCAAAATAAATGTAATGCAGGAGATAAAATGATCACTGTAACAAGGATTGTGACATTTATAATACTAATACTGATCATGTATAACAACGGTTATGTCGCTTGCTATTTGATGTTCTTTTGATGCCTGTTTTATCGAACCATTTCCTGTATTGCTATGTACTTTATATGTATTAGCCTACTAGCCCCACCACCTTTCTCTTCTCCTTTTATGTCATGTCTTTTTAGATTGTAAGCCTGAGGGCAGGGACCCGTCTAATTAAAAAGATTGTATGTACAGAGCTGTGTAAATTTATAGCATTTTATAAATAAAGGTTAATAATAATAATAAGAAGAAGAAGAAGAAGAAGAAGAAGTAATTTAGTAGGGGCAGGTTACAAAATTAAAGCCAGCCCACGTGGTTTTCGATAGCAGCTAAAAGCTCCATGACATAGGTATGGTTACAATGAATGACCAGCACATTGGCAGTGCAAAGCCTACAAGAAAAAGCAGACACCAGACTACATCCAGTTTTTAATCACAACTAGAGCTGACCCATTAAATCCATATTTGCTTAACAACCAAGTCCTGACCCATTGAATTTACTTCCAGATTCCCAGGAGTTGTGCATAGGCTTGCAGATTAAAAATCATGGATGCATCCATTCATTTCAGTGCAGCTTGAGACTCTACTAATTTAAGAGTGGAGTCTTAAGAACAGACTGGGAAAGGGACTTCAGAACCATGGAAGACGGATGACAAGGCAACCAAGAAAGACACGACAAAAATATATACATTTCAATAACAGGAATTTATTGATCTGTCATCAACTAGGACCTGCTCTAACTTCTGAGTCTCCCTGGGCTGGACCCTTCTAAGGAGGAGCCCCCCAGACACCCCCTTTGAGCTCCTCTTGAGTTGCAAACCAAGGTGCTGCATCTCAAGCGGAAAGCAGTGCAGAGAAGGCAAAAAACCTGTTTCTCCTCTGGGCCAATTTGGGATCAACAGGGGAAAATTCCTTCTCGGCTCCAATTCAGGCAACCAGCTCAGCCTGCACTGCCAACTCAAAGGGCGGGTGAGACGTAGTCCTTCAACAAGGCCTGACCAGGATCCAAAGGGACCCCCTTGTCAGGTCTACCTGCCTCAGGTGTATCAGACCATCTGTTTCTGGGTTGTACCATTTGATTTATGATCGGAGTTATAGTCTAGAATTGCTTAGAGCAGTATTTTTTCTCTCCTGTGGAGTCAGTCCTGTATTCTAAAGGGGTACA
>NW_024835747.1:0-1247 GCF_019175285.1 Sceloporus undulatus
TGATATACTTCCCCCTGTTCCACTTTAGAGTCTGGTGAATGAAAAGTAGCACTAGAATTACTCTTTATTCACAGGATAATGACACGATTATGGTGACGTCACGCAATGTCATCTGATAATCTTCAATCAGTTGTGCGATAGTGATAGGAGCATTGCGCTATGTTCCTGTCACCTCTGGCCATGTGAAAGAGTCCTTAGAGGTGAAAAGTACCATAAGGGCTATCTAGTTCAACTCCATTCTGCCATGGTGCAATAGACATCTAAGGCACTCCTGAAAGATGCCCATCCAATCTCCATTTGAAGATCTCCAAAGAAGATGAGTCCACAATCCTCTAAAGCAGTTCATTCCACCCTAAACAGCTCTTACAGGGAAGCATTTCTCCCTAATGTTTAGGTGGAATCTCCTTTCATGTCATTTGAATCCATTGATTTCTATCCCAGTCTCTGGAGCAGCAGAAAACAAGCTTGCTCCATCTTCCAAGTGGCATCCCCATCTCTCAGTCTTGTCTTCCTCTGGCTAAACATACATACCTCTCTAAGCTGTTCCTCAAAGGTCTGGTTTCCAGACCTTTGAAAACAGTTGTTGCTCTTCTCTGGACACTGTTCAGCTTTTAAAGTCTCTTCTTGAAGCCTGTTGTTGTCGGAAACTGTTTATAGACTTTAAACATCCGTAGTTTTTTGTGCGTTTTTTGGGCTATGTGGCCATGTTTATTCCTGACATTTCACCAGCATCTGTGGATGGCATCTTCACAGATGCTGGCGAAGCGTCAGGAACAAACTCTTCTGGCACATGGCCGCATAGCCTGAAAAACCCACAAAAAACTATGGATGCCGGCCATGAAAGCCTTCGACTTCACTATTGTAAATCTATTATATTATAAATCTTATCTGTTATAAACATATTATATAATATATATATATTAGAAATCTATTATATTATAGATCTTGTTGTATTATATTATAAATACGATTTATTATAAATCTATTAAAATGTAATAATATGTAGCTATGACTATTAATGAGAGTCAGCATAATGTAGTGGTATGGCTATGGAGACCAGGGTTCAAATCACCGGTCAGCCGTGTAAACCCACTGGGTGACTTTGGGCAAGTCACATTCTCTCAGCCTCAGAGTAAGGCAATGGCAAACCCTCTCTGAAGAAAACCTTGTGGGGGAAAAAACATGATAGGGTTGCCTTAGGGCTGCCATAAGTTGGAAATGACTTGAATGCACACAGCAACAACTAC
>NW_024835748.1:0-1247 GCF_019175285.1 Sceloporus undulatus
TGGAACACTCTGGCTTGAATAATTTATTGTTGTTATTGTTAACTACCCTCGAGTCATGGTGACCCCAACTCATGGTGACCCTGTGAATGAAACATCTCCACCACTCCCTGTCCTGCACTGCTCTGCTTAGGCCTGCATACACAGGCCCATGACTTCCCTGATTGAGTCCAGCCATCTGGTGTGTGATCTTTCTCTCTTTCTACTACTTCTATCTTTCCTAGCATTATTGCATTTTCTAATGAGTCAAGCCTTCTCACAATGTGACCAACGTATGACAACTTCAGTTTGATTATCTTGGCTTCCAAAGAGATTTCAGTTTTCATCTCTTTGAGGACCCATTTGTTTGTCTTTTTGGCTGTCCATCCTCAGCACTCTTCTTCAGCATTACGATGAGTTAATTTCCTTCTTATGTGCTTTCTTCAGTGTCCAGCTGTCATATCTGTAATGGGGAATACTTTGGCTTGGACTATTCTAACTTTAGTGCTCATCTCCTTTTCTCTTGTATATCTTGACACTTTAGAATCTTTTCTAGTTCTTTCATAGTTGCACTTCCCATTCCTAGCCTTCTTCTGATTTCTTGACTGCAGTCACCTTTTTGATCTCAATATTTGAGCCAAAGTGTTGGAACTCTTTCTCTCTGTTCATTATTTTTTGTTTTCTTTATATTCAGCAGTAAGCCTGCCTTTGCATTTTCTATCTTGACCTTCCTTAATAGTTGCTCTATGTCTGTGATGTTTTCTGCTAGTAAGATGGTATTTTTGTATACCTTAGATTTTTTGATATCCCTTTCTCCTGTTTTCACTCCTCCTTCCTCTGTATCCAACCTGCTTCTCTCTCTCTTTCTCTCTCTCTCTCTCTCTCTCTCTATATATATATATATATATATATATTTCAGCATATAAGTTGAACAGATAGGGTGAAAGGATACGGTCTTGCCTGACCCTTTGCCAACTGAGAACCAGTCTGATTCTCCATGTTCTGTTATAACAGTAGCCTCTTTTCCTAAGTATAGATTCTACATCAGTATTACCAGATATGGAGGCTTCCCATGTCTTTAAGGGCCCTGCATAGCCTTTCATGATCTATGCAGTCAAAGAAGCAGGCAAGAAACAACAGGCCTGCCAAGAAGAAGAGCCCTCCTCCCGCCCACCATCTTGAGGGGAGAGAAGCTTACTTGCTAATTAGCTTACTTGCTGTTCACCGCTATGATCCTTGGAATAGTGGTATATAAATAAAACAAATTATTA
>NW_024835749.1:0-1247 GCF_019175285.1 Sceloporus undulatus
CCAGTCTGCTGGGACTTCTCTTGTTCTCCAGGAGTTCTCAAAGATTACTGGCAATAGCTCCAGTATTACTTTTGCCAGTTCTTTTAATACCCGTGGATGTAGTTCATCTGGTCCTCGAGATTTATATTCGTTTAGATTAACAATGTATTCTTGTACTATCTCCTTACTTATTCTGTACTGAAATTCCCCTGTTCTGTCCTCTGCTCCATTATCCTCAGGTTGAGCTCCCTTTTCCTTTTCTGAGAAGACTGAGGCAAAGAAGGTGTTGAGTAATTCTGCCTTTTCTCTGTCTTCTGTTAGCATTTTGCCATCTTCTCCATGCAGTGGCCCCACCGTTTCCTTCTTCTTCCTTTTGCTGCGGACATATCCAAAAAAGTCCTTTTTATTGTTCTTAACCTCTTTAGCAAGCCTGAGTTCATTCTGCGCTTTAGCTTTTCTGACTTTACCCCTACATGTGCTTGCTATTGTTTGAATTCCTCTTTGGCGATTTCCCCATTTTTCTATTTCTTATACATGTTCCTTTAAAACTTAGCTCAGTTGAAAGTTCCTTAGTCATCCATCCTGGTTTCTTGAGACAACTCCCATTTTTCTTTCTCACTGGAACTGTTTGAAATTGTGCCTTCAGTATCTCTCCTTTGAGAAACTCCCATCCATCCTGAACTCCCTTCACTTTTACTATTTCTGACCATGGGATCACCTCCAGTATTTCTCTAAGTTTACCAACATCTGCTCTCCTAAAGTCTAGGATGCGTGTCTGACTATGCCTGGCTTCTCCTTTCCACTGTATTACAAACTCCAGGAGAACATGGTCACTTCTACCTAAGGATCCCACCACTTGCACCCCATTAACCAAGTCATCCTTGTTGGTTAGGATCAGATCTAAAATAGCTGACCCCCTTGTTGCCTCTTCCACCTTTTGGACCATGAAATTGTCTTCCAGGCAACTGAGGAATTTGCTAGACCTTGAGGATTTGGCTGAGTTTGACTTCCAGCAAATATCAGGATAGTTGAAGTCACCCATCACTACTACATCTCTCTTTTCTGACTGTGTGGTCATCTGTTCTAGAAAGATATCATCCAATTCCTCAGTCTGACTTGGGGGTGTGTAGCAGACTCCCAGAATAATGTCCTTGTTGTTTCCTTGCTCTTTAATTTTTATCCAGATGCTCTCTACTTGGCTTCCAGGATTGATGTCCTCGGTCTCTTCACTGGTGTAAATATCTCTGACATATAGTGCTATTCCTCCT
>NW_024835750.1:0-1247 GCF_019175285.1 Sceloporus undulatus
AGTGGGGAGGAGGGGATAGTGACCACATCTCTGGCAATCACACAACTGCCCAGGAGCAACAATTCACAGAAGATTATATTTGTCCCCGCACATCCCTGTGTGTGATAATAGAGTAATTCCATAAAACTGATTGACAGGAGATTCCGACAGACAAAGGAAAGTAATTCCAGAGCTGAGCAATGACGGGCCTCCCATTTTCCCATTTTATAGGTTGCAAAGGTGAGCGTTGATTTCTGGCAACTTTCTCAAGGGTGGCTTACTTTTCTTAATTAGAAACCTCTCTTGCCACTACAGAGCACAGAGAGAAAGGAATATTACAAGGAGCCCAGCCCTGAAACAAGGATTTATTACGCACATGATGAAACCCAAAGCTTTTTCACACAACCCAATTATAGCACTATGATCCCAGTGTAACTGCCTTGGTTCCATCCTATTGAATGCTGGAGTTTAGAGTTTGGTCATAGGCATTAGAGGAGCTTTCTGGCTGAGAATTCTAAATGTCCTAAAACTGGAAATCTCAGGGTACCATAGGATGAAACCATAGCAGGTAGAGTGGAATCATACTTGTCAGGAAAAAGCCACATGGGATATATAGTCACAAGAAATATAATATGTATATGAATGTATTTGAAAGTAACATGACATAGCAAAAGTTATTGAATTGTCACACAGGTGTTGTAAGTAATGTAATTAGAAGGTCCTGAAAGCCAAGGACATATGAGGCAATGACAAAGTAAAAAGGTGCAAATTGATATCACCTGAGAGTCATTGAGTGGACAGTAATGTATGATGCAATGTGAGGGCTAGATTGAGCCAAGTATGGTATGTCAATCATAATGTATGTACACGCCCAGGAGGTGGCAACTGTATAATGAATAGAGAGACAAATGTCTATATAAGCAATAATGTATGGCAATACTTTTTGTGGGTATAGAGGAGTATAGTAGTGTGGGTATAGAGGAGTATAGTAGTGTGGGTATTGAGGAGTATAGTAGTGTGAGTTTTGTGAGTAGTGAATTGTTTTGTGCATAGTGTATATATTAGAATAAAAGTAGATCTTTTTAAGAAGACTACTGTGTTGACTGGTGTCTTGAGAGCTGAACAAGAACCAGCAGACTGCAGAGAAGATTGGAAGACATCTTCAGCCAATTCTCAGAGCTACTGGTCTAACTGGTTGTTCTTCCGCTGACCAGGGTGGTGAGAGTGAAAGCCAGGAGAAGAGCTGCAACTCCCATCATCCCTAACAA
>NW_024835751.1:0-534 GCF_019175285.1 Sceloporus undulatus
ACAATTGGATAATATGTATAGGACTTTGGTTGCCTACTTTCTGGTGTCCCTCCATCTCTCTTATAGGGTTGTGAATTCAGGTCCTGAGGTTTGTGAGCTAAAACCTAGGACCTGGGGCAGGGCCTCTAGAGATCTCATTCAGCCCAATGCATAAATTACAAACCACAGTCGCTCACAGTTTGTCTTTCAAATCTAGTCAATATACTTTCCTGTGTAGAAATGAAAAGAGAAATTTTTTAAAAAATATATTCTTTATTGGTTTTCCATCCAAAAAAGATGAAATAAAAAAAGAAAACATATTTATACACATCTTCATATTTCGTGCAATTGTTATACCTTTCATTAACACATTTATGTATACAATATTTTTGTTTGACATTGTTTTGTTCCCCTTCCTTAAATTCCCTGTTATCTTTATATTTTAATACAGTGGTACCCCGGGTTACGAAAGTAATCCGTTCCGCGGCGCCATTCGTAACCCGAAATCTTTCGCTAGCCGAAAAAGCCATAGCCGCTAGCGCTGGAAAGCCGCTT
>NW_024835751.1:634-1247 GCF_019175285.1 Sceloporus undulatus
TTTTTTCGTCTCCCGGAAATTTCGTAACGCGGTGATTTCGTATCCCGGGGTACCACTGTACTAAGGTTCTTCTGCCCTCTTCCACCCTTATTTTCTATCACACAGTGAAAGAATCCTATTAAAATGTCTTAATTATCATCATTAATCTATTTCAGTACACTTTTTACTCCCTTGTTGCAAGATCAATAACACTTGCCTATCCTCATATCCTCGAGTCAGTTTCCGTTCATTCAACAAATAGAATTGTTGAGTATTTCCCCTTTTTAAGTTTTAAATAATTTATAAAGAATTGCCATGTCTTCAATAGATCCTTCTTTGTTTTTCCCTTTAACAATAAAGTTAAACAGTCTAGTTCCATGTAATCGTATAACTTCATTAACCATTGCTCTACAGATGGAATTTTTGTATCCTTCCAAGTTCCTGCGTATAAAACTCTGGCTGCTGATGTCATGTAAAAGATCATTTTTTCAAATTTACCGAACTCATCCATTTGATCTATCATGGACAGTAAATAGAATTTGGGGTCTTTTCTAAATGTAATCTTTAGTATCTCTATCATTTCTCTGTGTATATCCGACCAATAACTTTGTGCTTTTTCACACAGCCACCAACA
>NW_024835752.1:0-1247 GCF_019175285.1 Sceloporus undulatus
CCAAAGTTGTTAATTATAATGATCACACAAGCGAGGAAGGGTACAGAAGTTTGTTTTTGCTCCGACTCCTGGCAAGAGAAAGATCCTGCCCCCTTCCCTCCTCCCCTCTCCCCTCTCTTGAATTGATGGGACGCACACTCTTTTGAACTTGGAACACATTTTGCAGCAACTGAACTGACCTGAGGAGAAGGGGGAAAGTGGGAGGAGGAGGGAGAAACAGGACATTTTCAAATCCCCTCAAAAAATGAGGTGATAGAGGATTAACCAGGACTCTCTCTGCCAAACTGTGACAGAATGTTCTCTGTTTGCTTTCATGAGCTGGCCCAGACACAGATGAAACTAACAGTCAGGATGGCAACTTACCAAAGAGTTGTTGTACCTCTGAAGCCTCTTTCTGTTGGAGCCCAGCTCCCTCTGCTTGGCCTTTGTGTTGGCCATCATGTGGGAAGGGGGATCCTGGTGGCCCTGCACTTCGGTCACTTCCAACAAAAGACACTCCAAAGCCGTGTACAAGGGGTCCAAGATGAAGTTCCTGAGAAAAGAGACAAGGGTTAGGCTTGGTTTGGCTAGAAACCCTGCAGCACTCAAAATCACTGTGTCATCATGACTGATGAGAATCTGACTTCTCTTTCACACAGAGGAGGAACGGGAGGACCTGCTTTATGTCCCAGGTGGAGAAGCGGTAGCTCCTGGGCTGCATAAGAGCTACATTACCTTAGAGATCTGATGGCCACCTCCCAATTTAGACACTGGTCAAAATAATTATTTCATTTTTGTAGATGCTACTATTTCTCTAAACTTAACTACTGTTTTTGTTATGTCAGTCATAGCAGGAGCATGAAGTATGCACCTCCTCCCTCTGCTTACTAAAGCCACATAGAAATTGAGGCATGTACATTTGTGTCCATTGTTTCTGAATGGATCTATTGTCAAAATGACAATTTCTTCACTTTTCCTTGTATATTTTTTTAAAAAGATGCACACTGCTGAATATGTTGCACTTGATACAACAAAAATCTATAAATGTATAGGCTTGTGACTGAACATGGAACCGTGGATTATGCTCATTTGGGGGAAGTGAAGATGTATGTAAACTCATTTTATAAACCCAGTGAAACTAATACCTCATAAAACTCTAGCAAACACCACATACACACACAGTCCCCACACAAAGGACTCACTGGCACACTGTGTGTCTGGGGTCTGGAAATCTCACTTCCACATTCTGGGAAGACAGTTCTGCTAGA
>NW_024835753.1:0-1247 GCF_019175285.1 Sceloporus undulatus
TTCAAGCATACACGGTTTGAAAATGTTCCAAAAAAGTATAAATTTACCTTGATGTTCCATTTTTTATTAGGGACACCATTTTGCTATATCATGGGACTTGAGCATACACGGATTTTGTTATACATGGGTGATCTTGGAACCAAACCCCAGTGTATAACAAGGATCCACTGTACTATCAGCCTAAATTGTGATCCGTCCAATTTTCTGCTCCTTCTTGCTGCTATTTGCCATCAAGTCAGCTTCAATTCAGGACAACCCTAGGAACAGGTGACCTCCATGAACAACAATCCAGCTCAGGTCATGCAAATGTGGGGCCACTGCTTCCTTGAGTCATTTCATCTGTAATGTGGCCCTCCTCTTTTCCTAATGTCTTCTTCATGATTGCCATACTATCTCAATCAATACACAATGTGTGTGTGGAGAGGGAAAGTCGAAAAGAACAGAAAGGGGAAATTATTTATCCAGAATGATTTGTGGTATTCCAGACACTGTTTTCCATGCCAACTAGCAATTCAACAAAAGCTCCACTTAAGTGTATGTCTTGAAATTTGTCTCTAAATGCGTCGCAAGGAAGCATTTAAAATTAAACAGGGTAGATTTAATAAGATTAACCCAGAAAGCATCCTATTTCTCAAAACAGACACTGAAAAATTCCATCCTGGTTGTTCTTCTGTAAATTCATTTGCTGATGAAAACTGCTACATAAATCTAGTTTTAAAATAAAATAAAATAAAATAAAAACTTTATAAAGAAATCAAAATGGGTTGCTGTACTGAAAGGAGATACACTGGCTGCCTATCAGCTTCCGGGCCCAGTACAAGGTGTTGGTTATCACCTTTAAAGCCCTAAATGGCTTGGGTCCAAGCTATCTTAGGGACCGCCTCCTCCCGTACAATCCTCCCCGCGCTCTCCGGTCCTCTGGGAAGAACTTACTGCAGCCTTTAAAATCTAGGCTTGCTACTACCTCCCAGAGGGCGTTCTCTGCTGTTGCCCCCTAACTCTGGAACGACCTGCCGAATGAGATCCGTCAGATAACATCATTAGACAGCTTTAAAAAAGCGGTCAAGACGGATCTCTTCCGGCAGGCCTTTCCAGATTAACCATCCCTTCCCTGGTTCCCTGATTCCCTCATTCCTCCCGTGGCCCCATCTTAGAGATGGTTGCGGATCAACAGAGGGATATCAGGGTTTTTAGTTTTAATTGCTGTTTTTATGCTTGATATTGTGTTTTTAATATGTTATACTGTT
>NW_024835754.1:0-1247 GCF_019175285.1 Sceloporus undulatus
CCCCCTTGCTATTCCCATGCAGCTTCTATTAAATTGCTTTAAAATTATATTATTCAAATTAAATCACAGTAGCTGAACTCTGGAATTTAGTGAAAAATTGAATAAAATAAAATAAACAAACAAGAAAGCAATCTGGGTAGAGCATAGGGCAGAGAAGTGGGGTGAAGAGGGGGGTTAAGGAGGAGCCAGGAAGAAAACATAATGGCAGCAGTAGAAACAGGTATAATTCATTTTTCACTTACAAGCGTTACTGCAGTAAGAACGGAGCTCCTGCTGTAAAGCCTAGGTGAAAGAACCTAACCTAAATAACCTAGGTGAAATAACCTAACAGTTTTCTGCCATTTTGTGACACACCCACAATCTTCTGCATCACTATGGTTAACGTTAAGACTGGCTTTATCTGTTGTAGGATAGGAAACGTCTTCGATGTGCATGATTCCCTTTCGGCTATTAGACTCTAGAGACGACTTTGCACAGAAGTGGGAATTCTTCTACTGACAAGAAACCCACTCGATCCAACAAGGGAGAAAATACATTTACTGTAAATGGGTTGTTCAGTGCTTCAGACCAGTCATTAATCTAAAACTGCCAGAGAAGCACAGGGACAGCTATAAGCTCTGCATAACAGATTTGCTCATAGGCTATGCATATTATCCCCTTGTTTACATTAATCACAAACTTGTCTGTTTCCTTTGGAATTAAAATGTGCAAATTAACATTGATTATTTTCTTAGGGCATATGCTTAATGGAGTATTTTTTTAAAAAAATTAAAACCACAACAAAATATCCATTTTTTAAAATGCATTTTAAAACCAACTTGCACAACGATCAAGCTTATTGCAATAGTTAGAGTCTAGACAAAAATAAAAAAGGTAGAGGAGTTTAAATGTATTTAATATTGCTAATATAGCATGTTTAAAATGACTGATGGAACAACTGTGGTTAAAGGAGATGTATTGACCCTAGTAAAGAATTTATCTGTCTTTCAGCACACACACTGTAATGATCTACTATGCTTTGCATCTGAAAATGTCCTGCTCACCAGGAGATGGCAGTCATGATCTGTTCACATCCATGGGAATTTGAGCAATCAGAGATGCTTTGCATCCTATTAGTCCTAATATATATATATATATATATATATATATATATATATATATATATGCACATTACAGGAAATGGCTACACTTTTAGGTCTGAAATCTAACATAGAAGAGTGATTTCAGATGTGGAAGTACACTCATTC
>NW_024835755.1:0-1247 GCF_019175285.1 Sceloporus undulatus
CATCATATCTGAAATCAGTTTCACTTGAACAGTTTCATTTTAATCCTATGAATTGTCCATGAGAGAGGTCACAGCTCAGGCTGCATTTGCCCTGCAGAAATAATGCACTCCGACACCACTTTAACTGCCATGGAATCCTGGGATTTGTAGTTTATTCTGACATTGGAACTCTGACAGTAGCCTAAAACACACTTCGGAAATAATACAGTTTGGACTTTAACTGTCCTGGCTAAGTGCTAGGGAATCCTGGGAATTGTAGCTTATTGTATCACGAGAGACAGAGAAGGTTAAATGTCTCGCAAAACTACAGTTCCCAGAATCCCCTAGCATTGAGCAGTGGTCTCAAATGGGATTATTTCTGCAGTGTGATTTGGACCAGAGAAGTCTAAATATCTCACAAAACGACAAATCCCACCCCCCAAAAGATGACAAATCCCAGAATTCTGTAACACTGAGCCATGGCAGTTAAAGTGGTGTCAAACTGCATTAAGTCTGCAGTGAAGATTAGCTCTAAGTGACCTGGAATGAGAGCTACTGAAATGTGAATAGGTGTTGGTATCTATAGATTTTCTACAGGGAAATCCACTCTTTTCTTAACTCAAAGACCTAGCTGTGTTAGTCTGGAAAACCAATACACATCACATCTTTGAGACTGACTGAAAGAGAGAAGTTGATAGCATGAGCTTTCGTAGACTTCAGGCTACATCCCCATGCATCTGAGGAAATAGACTCAAATCTGTGAAAGCTCATGCTGTCATCTTCTCTCTTTCAGTTGGTCTCAAACATGCTACAATATTCCTTTTCTTAACTGTTAAGTATAAAAAGTGTCAAATTAATGTCAAATCTGATACTGAGGCAATTCCTTCTCCAAAAAATAAATACATTATCAAGCTATCTTGAATTGAATCAGCAAAGAAACCTCATGGACAGTTAACATCATCCTTAAACTTTTCTATATATAAATTGGTCAACTTGGGGATCATAGGGTGATTATATAAAATACTTCCCAATTGCAGTTATTTTTGCAAGTGGTGAAGAAGTGGCTATTTTTTGTCTCTCTTTTTCTTTTCTTTTTTTTTTTATTTATTGAAAAAGAAAACAAAACATATATACATATTAACATTACAAACATCCTTTTGAAAACAAAAGTAAAAAGAAAGGAATTATTCTCATCATTTCTACAATTCTATAACCATATATTATAACTTACCATCCTACCCTTCCCTTCCTTGGGCTATTATCCAAAC
>NW_024835756.1:0-1247 GCF_019175285.1 Sceloporus undulatus
GGCACCTCGAGCTCTCCAAAGTAATAAACACCGCGAAGGGGGAAAGGGGTGAAAGAAAGTTACTCACTCAGCTGTTTGCTGCTTCGGGAAGCGGCTTCTCACCCCCCTGTTCTTGACTGTGTCAGCGTTTTTAAGAGGCTTGGAGAGACCTGCTTTGATTTCCCCTGGCTTTCTACATGGAGGAATTATTTAGAACGGATCCTTTCTTACTATACCTTCCCAGGAAACTCAGCTAGCAAGGCTTGAGCTGAAGGGAAGCTTGCCGGTTCGCCATTTTGACGCTGTGGAACTCTATGTACATTACTTCTGGGATTATTAGGAGCTACTGCTTGGACCCTTATCTAAAACACGAAAAAAGAAAATAGAATATCTTGCTGTGTAAAAACCCAGCTTGCTTCAGCTTCTTTTCTTTTTTTTGATAAAGAATTACAAGGATTAGACTGGATTGCGCTGTGAGTTAGCTGGAGAACCTTTCAAAGCATGAATGGACACATGTGTCTGAGAAACGCTGGAGGAGACCTACCCCTGTGGTGACCAATTTTGGAGAAGGGGACATAAGAAGAAGAAGGAGACCTGCTCTTTTTAGGTGGACACTATACCATACTAATTAATTTAGATGAACAAACAATTTCTATACTTTGTGAAAGTATATATATATATATATATATATATATATATATGTATGTATATGTGTGTGTGTGTATATATATATATATATGTTATTGTAACATCATAGTGACAATTCAAACTCTCTCCTCAACCTTTACAATAGCATCAAGTATATGTAACTAAACCCTACCATTGATATTTCACTAGAAACATTGTATTTAATGTTAGGTAACTATATCTCAACTCTCTCTCCTTAAAATTTCCTCCAGTAAAATTTTTTTTTCTTTTTTTTCAAGCCTGAGAGGATAGTACATTACAGGCTCCTCTGTCTCCTTTGGTTATAATAGTAAGCTAGTAAAAAGAGCTAAGGTAATTTGATTTCCTTTTTAAGTAAGGCTAAAGCAAGATTAACTAGAGAAGACAAGTTGCCCCTGTTGTTGATGTGTTTGTTTATTTTTATTTTTGTGGGTTTTTTCTATTCTTTTTTTTCCTTTATTCTAGCTTTTGTTTTTTTCTCTTCGCCCAACCTTTTCTCTTTTCTTTCCTCTTCTTTTGTTCCTTTTGTGGTTTTTTTTTCTTTCTTCCCCTTTTGCTTTCCCTTCCCCCCTTTTCTCCCCTTTTCTCCCCCTTCTTGCTCT
>NW_024835757.1:0-1247 GCF_019175285.1 Sceloporus undulatus
GCCATGGCACTTAAAAGTGGTGTCAAACTGGGTTATTTCTGCGGTGCGGATGCAGCTTTAATCATGCTCAAAATGGAGGACATTTTGGAATTCTTCTTGGGAGACAAGGCAAAAATGGAGGGCATGTCCTGGAAAAGGAGGACATCTGGTCACCATTAAGTAGGAAACGACTTGAAGGCAAATACAACAACAACAAAACCTGGCAAAAGTGCAAAACCACCTATGAAAACCCTACAAAATTAATGGGGTGATCATATATATATATATATATATATATATATAGCATTTACATTTCGATACCACTTAATAGTGAATTCAGCACTCTCTAAACAGATTCATATATATATACACACACACACATATAAAACTGCTTAGTGTGTATATATATGTACATTCATACTATATATATATAAATTCATGCTATATATATATGTATACACAGACATATAAACTACTATATATGTGTGTATATAAAACCACTCTCTCAATATATATATACACATTGTATATATAGACATAAAAACTGCTTAGAGTGTATGTGTTTATATACACACACACATATAAATTCATGCTTCGTATATATATATATATATACACACACACACTGCTTAGAGTGTGTGTGTATAAAATCACTATTATATATACACAACTGCTTAGAGTGCTGAGTTCACTATTAAAAGGTATAGAGATACAGCATATATGTTATGTATGTATGTATATATATATATATATACACACACACACATATATATATATATACACTACATATATATACACACACACACACATATACACTACATACATACATACATACACACACACACACACTCTGTGGGTGAAGAGGCACTTGCCTCCCCTGCCCACCTTTTCCTGCAAACCTTTCCATTGGAAGGCCCTACTCTCCCTTTCCTAACATGATGACTCTGCACCAGAGAGGCCTGGGCGGCCTGAGCCTCTTCCTTTTTCCCAGGGAGAGACCATCCCTGAGGCTGCTTCCTCCCACCACAATGCCCAGCATCTTCTTCTCCTTCTCCTTCTCCTTCGTGGTCCTCTAAAGCTGAGCCCCTTCTTGTTGCCAATCCCCCCAAGAAGACACACAAACCCCAGGGCAGCCAGCATAGGCCTGGGCCACTCCCCTATAAGAAGAGAAGAAGAAGGAGCAGCAGCAGCAGCAGCAGCTCTGGGAAAAGCCACCATTTTAAAAACGTTGCTGACAAGACACACACAGAGTTTCCAAAAGGCACAAC
>NW_024835758.1:0-605 GCF_019175285.1 Sceloporus undulatus
TAAACAGACATATGGACAGAAAAAATGTACAAATAAAATCATGAGGGCCTTTTCTTATCACCGCCAGATTGAAACAGTATTTTTGTATTCCTTCTTTACAAAAATAATGTTTGTTCACTGCTTGGATGTGTGTGGCTCCTCTCCTGTGTGGCCTCTCTGGTGACTGAATAGGCCTGACCTCCAAGAAAAACATTTCCCACAATGCTGGCATTTGTGTGGCTTCTCTCCTGTGTGGATTCTCTGATGTTTCGATAGGTTTGACTTCAAAGAAAAACATTTCCCACAATGCTGGCATTTGTATGGCTTCTCTCCTGTGTGGATTCTCTGGTGTGTCATTAGGCTTGACTTGAAAGAAAAAAAATTTCCACAATGCTGGCATTTGTATGGCTTCTCTCCTGTGTGTATTCTCTGATGTATCTCTAGGTTTGATTTCTGAGAAAAACCTTTCCCACAATGCTGGCATTTGTATGGCTTCTTCCCTGTGTGGACTCTCTGGTTTATCACTAGGTTTGACTTCTGAGAAAAACCTTTCCCACAATGCTGGCATTTGTATGGCTTCTCTCCTGTGTGGACTCTTTGATGTGTCACTAGGTCTGACTTCCAAG
>NW_024835758.1:705-1247 GCF_019175285.1 Sceloporus undulatus
CCACAATGCTGGCATTTGTATGGCTTCTTCCCTGTGTGGACTCTCTGGTGTATCACTAGGTTTGACTTCTGAGAAAAAACCTTTCCCACAATGCTGGCATTTGTATGGCTTTTCCCCTGTGTGGACTCTCTGGTGTGTCAGTAGGTTTGAGTGCTGAGAAAAACATTTCCCACAATGCTGACAGTTGTATGGCTTCTCTGATGTGTGGACTCTCCCATGACTGACAAGTTCTTCTGTAAAGAAAGATAATGATAGATAATACTGAATATCAGAGTTAAGAGAGGAAAGTGTTAGCTCAAGATTTAGCCCTATGTTTACTCCTCCCTATTTGATATTAAATTAAGTTGGAGTCAGATTCCAATAACTCATTGTCAAATGCAGAGTAAGGAGGCTGGGACCTGGACTCAAATTTTGGTGAGGGTCAAGTGCCAGGGAGCAGCCTTAAAACAGCCTTAAAACATTATTAACATCTATATGAAGCCGCTGGGTGAGATAATACGGAGTTATGGTGCTGGGTGTTATCAGTACGCTGATGACACCCA
>NW_024835759.1:0-1247 GCF_019175285.1 Sceloporus undulatus
AAAGGAAGGAAGTGTGTCTCTTTGTGTGTCTTTTCTGAGAGGGCTTTCTTATTACACAGCTCTGCTCCTTCTGGGGAACATGGGTTTTAAAAGGGATCAGAAAAGGGGAGGATAGTTTTAATACAATTCTTATTATCATTCTTCACAAACATTGGGCTTTGATTACTGTCCCTGTTTTTAATAACTGTACAGTAATTTAATGGCATTTTATTTTGGATGGGAGTGTTGGGAAGGGTTTGGGAGATCATGAAAGATGTTGTTATTGTATTGTATGGATATTTTTATTGTAAGCTGCTAAAAGGTGGTCATTCTTGTGTAGTAATTGTCTTGTGATAAACTCCCACAACAGCCTTGTAAGGTAGGCTTCATAGGCTCCTAGGGCTGAAAGGGAGCCCCAAGGGCCAAACAGTCAGCCCCATTCTGCCCTCCAAGTCCTCCAAAGAGATGGCCATCCAGACAGAGACTCCTCCAATGCTCTTGGAGGCAGCGTCTTCCATAGATTTGCTCAGAGGTCATGGGGCCAACAGTCCCATGGGATCCAGTCCTTTGGGAAAGGAGAACCCCCCCCTCAGCCCCCTGGACTCACTCCTGCCACTCATTCCTAGAATGGCTGGGACTCAGAGGAGTTTCCTAGGCATTGTCACCTTCTGCCCTCCATGGCCATTGGCACTGACCTTTCCCCATTGCCTTCCCTCCCTCAGCCCTGTGGACCTCCTCCTCCTTCGCACTCAGAGCAATCCTTCTCTACGGCTGAGGAGACGGCGTCTGACCCAGGGAAGCTCCAGCCATAAAGGACTGAAGGAGAGGCCTTTCTGGGGCTGCAGGAATCAGGGTCTTTGCACTGAAGGTAGGCCTTTATTCCTGGAGCTGAAAGAGGACCTTTGTTTAAATGCTTCAGTCCAGGATTGTGTGGAAGGGCTGCAGCTGAGAGAATGAGCCCATGCTTTGCAGGCATTGAGTCCCAAATTCACTCTCTGGCAGCATTGTCTTCCCACAAAGAGGAAGTGAGATTTCCAGACCCCAGACACACAGTGCGCCAGTGAGTCCTTTCTGTGAGGACTCTGTGTGTACATGTTGTTTACTAGAGCTTTGTGAGGTATTTAATTCACTGGGTTTATATAATGAATTTACATAGGTCTTCACATCCCAAAAATAAACATAATCCAGGATGCAATCTTCACTCATAAAGCTATACAGAATAAGCAATGGAAATCTAGAATAAATTTAGATAGCTAAAAGAAAGGAAT
>NW_024835760.1:0-1247 GCF_019175285.1 Sceloporus undulatus
TTAGAACACATCGGGGGACGGTTTTGCCCCCATGCGATAACCTTCATAGTAATTGTCAAAATAGAATTCACATTGTCTGCTAGCACTGAGACTACTATGCATCTCCTTTTCAAAGTTCCTGCTGCTCTTCTCCCCACTTTGTTGGAAACCACATAGGGAAGACTTTCCATCCTTATATGTGGGATGTAAAATTCTTTCAAATTAAAAGTAAAAAATTGCTGGTCTAGATTTGAATCTAGCTTTGTCAAGATTACCATAATTACATTCTGCATTTGAGCTCCAATACAGAAACATGAAGTTTCATGATGCCTCAGCTTCAGGAAATAAATCCTTGGGGACTGGCTGGCTGTATTTTTACCGATTTTCTTTGTTGTTGTTTTTTATCTCTTCTGCTTGTTTACTGCTTTCTTTAGAATTCTAGTGTCGATCATTTGTCTGTCTACAAATTGAGATTTTTATAGACTGAAATGTTGGACAGCATTCCAACTATAACCATTTGAAACCCTCCTGATTTTATATTTTTATTTCATTCTAGGATGCCTCTTTGAGGATGACCTCTGTAAATCTTTTGAAATCTGCATAAATGGTAAGTGTCTGAATAAATGGTGCATTTAGCTGAGCAGTTTATTCTATCCTGTGTACTTTGATGCATGTGGCTAGCTGAAAATCACTTCAGTGTTTCAGCAAGTAAATCATTCATCAGGCAGGCACTTCATGACTTGTATGCTCTAGCAATGATTAGCTAGCAGATTGTCTTACTTCTCAGATGAAAAGTAGAAGCAGGACATAATGCTTTTTACTTCTTTATAAACATGCTGCTGCACATGTGTCTTGGCAACAATCTTGCTACATAAATCCTGCATTAATCTAACTCTATCAACTGGAAAAATAAAGCATGGGGTAGTTTAGGTCAATCAGATGGCAGTCATATTTTCATCTGACTCCACATATCTCCTTGCTTGCTTCTGATAACAATTAAATTATGAAATTGCTTCCCAGGTATTATAAAAAATATTAGATGCTCAGGTCTGGCATTCTTCTCATAACCTTTAAAACATAGCTTGCAGATCAGTCATGTATAGTGCATATTACAGTATCATATAGTATAACATAGAACCTAATATCTTCCCCAATCCAGTGTTCTTTAGGTATTCTGGTGTTCCATCCAACATGTAAATGATCAAGAGTTATGGAAGGTATAGATAGGAGGAAGGAACATTGACAATCTAAGATATTTGGATGACAGT
>NW_024835761.1:0-1247 GCF_019175285.1 Sceloporus undulatus
TTAAGATCAAATCAGACTGAGGTTCATAGGACTACAGTAGATGTCTAGGAAAATGTATCATGGATAATTAATTAATTAATTTGTTTTATTTATATACCGCTATTCCAAAGATCATAGCGGTGGACAGCAAGCAAGCAAGCTAATTTGCCCCCAACAGTCTGGGTATTCATTTTAGCGACCTCGGAAGGATGCAAGCCTGAGTCGAGCTTGGGCCCTTTTGCTGGTCTTGAACTCGCAACCTTGTGGTTTTGAGTGAATGGCTGCAGTACAGGCATTTAACCACTGCGCCACCAGGGCTCTGAGAATGTGTAAGAACTCCCAGCTCTCAGCCACTGATGTGCTATTTTTGCCTCTGTATGCCCTTATACAGTAGAAAATACTGCTCTAAAATGGAATGAGAAGAAGGAAATAGACAGTTTTTCAGGTACACATTTATTAATTTTTTAAACAAATATTTGCAATAATTAGAAAATGTGCAGTCTGTTGACATTTAGAAGGGACTCTCCACACTTTATCATCTAACTAGCAGATATTTATATTGAAAGAGATGCAGAAGTGGTTGCTGATAGTGTCTCCTAATGAGTCTCCAGATTCTTTGTATTTTCAAATATCCACCAGAATTTTGAGACCCAGCCAATAGGGGCAGTTTCCACATTTTGGATGTTGTGAACAAACATACCATTTATTAACTGTCATCTTTCAGCCTATGAGGGAGAGAATAGGCTGGCCCAGCTCCACCAGGGCTAGCCTGAAGAAAGAGGCTCCTCCCTCCTTAACTGTCATCTTTCCGCCCATGAGGGGGTTGACCAGGCTGGCCCAGCTCCATCAGGGCTAGCCTGAAGAAGAAGAGCCCTCCCTCCAGTCCATCTGCCTTGGTCCAGGCCTTAGAGGGAAAGAAGGACTGATGGACCTGATCCCCTCCCCTCCATTCCCTTCTCCTTTTGTGTCATCTCTTTTAGATTGTAAGCCTGAGGGCAAGGAACAGTCTATTATCCCCTCTGTTGTAAACCACACGGATTCCCAGTGATTGGGCGGTATATAAATATTATTATTATTATTATTATTATTATTATTATTATTATTATTATTATTATTATCATCTTACCTCATTAGTTGGAAGCATATTATTAACATGTCGAAAAAGCTCTTCCATTTGTGCTACTGCTTGTTGAGCTAGTCTGTATGCATCTAGGTAATGATGCTGTTTGTCTGCAGTGTATGTTGTATGTTTACCTAGCATCCTGTTA
>NW_024835762.1:0-1247 GCF_019175285.1 Sceloporus undulatus
CCAATTTATTTCCTCTGAATTTCCTGGACTAACTACAACCTTTTAAACTAAGGGCAGGGTGGTTGGTTTTCTTGGGGGGGTTTTTTGGATCCAGAAATTTCTGACATTATTGTCATTGGGTGCCTTCAAGTCTTCTCAAACTTATGCGACCCTATCATGGATTATTTTTGGCAAGTTTCTTCAGGGGTGATTTGCCTTTGCCATCCTCTGAGGCTGAGAGAATGTGCCATGCCCAAGGTCATGCCATGAGTTTACATGGATGAGTCTGGATTTGAGCCCTGGTCTCCAGAGTCATAGTCCAACTCTCAAACCACTATGCTATGCTGGGTTTCTGATACAGACAGCAATGAATTCCCACTTCTGTATACATTGTCTATATCCATCCATTCTTTTTGTGGCTCCAATCCCTCCAGACTGAGAGACTGCCCTTTTTTGCCCCCTCCTTTAACCAATGAATTGTCAGGAGAGGCAATTTACCTTGTAAATAGGTTGCAGGGCCCTTGCATTGTTTAACATTTGAAACAACAGCCATAAAAACAAAAATTGGAAGTGGACTTCAGCCATGTGTGGGTTTTGCGGGTTTGCTTTTGGCATTTTTGGTAGCCCATTAAGTCCTTGGAGGTCTTAAGGGTAAAAAATTGGCCCTTTGACCTGCTGCAGTTGTCCATCCATCTCATGGTCTGGAAGCATCATGTGCATTGATTGCACCACATGATTATTAATAATAATACTATCCAGAGTCATATACTTTGGTTATGAGTCAGGTACTTTGATTTTAGTGCCATGGCTGAGGTGTGTCTGATCTGCAATGTATGGATACACTTTTATTCGCTCTGCTTCCTTCCCTTCTGGAAAACATGTGATTTCATGTGCAGTCCCATCTCTTCCCCCACCCCATTTCCCTGCATGTATTAAACAAATTGCACAGCTGAATAGCTTTTCTTAAAAACTGGACATTCACCAAAAAGAAGTTTGGCAGCAGAGACAATTAAGCTTTCTTCTTTTAACAATGGACTGACTGACTGGCACATTTGAAATGCAAGCGATTTTTTCTCCCCTTTCTGCTTTGTTCCTCTCTTTCGCCCTTTGAGCTGATAAACATGAACAATAGGAAACAGCTGGGACAGGGAAACGTTGGAGTTTTGGATTTCCAAATCCAGCAAGAAATATGCGTGCCAGATCACTTCTTCTGCCTTGGGGGTAGTCGTCAATTGGCTTGTTTGTTGTGCGGAGAGTGGGGTTTTTTT
>NW_024835763.1:0-1247 GCF_019175285.1 Sceloporus undulatus
TTCGCACGGAATCGCGGCTTTTCCCCATTAGCGCCTATGGCAATTCGGCTTACGAAGGCTTTTCGGGTTACGAAAGCGGTCGCGTTACGAATTAATTTCGTAACCCGAGGCACCACTGTAACAGTCTCAGTTTGATCATCCCATCTTCCAGGGAGATTTAAGGTTTGATCTCTTCAAGGATACATTTGTTTGTCTTTTGGGCTGTCCACAGTATCATCAGGACTCTTCTCCATCACCACATCTCAAATGAGTTATTTTCTTCTTAGCTGCTTTCTTCACCGCCCAAACATACTTACAGAAGAGTAAATCTGCTGAATTCAGTAGGACTTACTTGCAAAAAACCCCCCACAAAAACAGTGCTCATGGGTGTTCTGTCTTTGTTATGATTCCATTTTGGTTTTAGGCAGAATTGTGGGAAACACATTAAGAAAGGAGTGTTTTGAACCAAGGTGTAGTCTGCTTTTATTTTTATCTGAGTCTCTCCAGCTTTCACAAACTTGGAGAACCACCTATATGCAGCAGTTAAACTACATGGTTAGAAAAGCTCGTGGTCCAACTCCAATGAAGGAGCTGTTTTCAGGGGTGTCACTAGAGGTGTATGTGGTGTGTGGAAAACAATAGGTGACACCCTAAGTGTGGAGGTGACACCACTGCTCCGCAAACATCTGCCTTTTTGGCATAAATGGGCATGGCAATTACCTGCATCTCTTTAAAACACTGGAGCTCAGCAGAAGAGATAGTATTAGTAGGACAAGGTTCAGTGGGAGGAGAAAGGTTAGGTTTCATTTCAAGCCCCAAGGACACCCCGCAGCGGTGGGGAGAAGGAGAAAGGGGCCGCTTGGTCCCTTTCTGCTCTGCGTCACTGGGCGCAGCTGTCTGAAGGCTGCGCCCAGCGACGCAAACGGCAAAAGGAGCTCTGTTTTGGAGCTCCTTTTGCGGCCGGGGAAGGGGCGCACTATGTGCCCTGGCGTGGCGTGATGACATCACGTCTGCACCGCCCTGTATAGAGGCGGCGCGGTCGTGACATCATAATGGCGGCAGCCATGTGGAACAGCCGCCGCCATTTTGTGTGTGCTCCGCATTTGCTAGGGTTGGGGGCGCCCGGAAGGAACGCCCCTTTCTAACCCTAGCACACGCGGAGCGTGCACTTTTAGGTGCGTTTGTAACGGGCCAATGTGTGCAATTTACTGCTTAAAATCCTACTTGTGATTGTGTGTGTATATGCTTTCAAGTCATCTGTCAACTTA
>NW_024835764.1:0-1247 GCF_019175285.1 Sceloporus undulatus
ACTACCTTACTGGTATCCCAAATTGTTTGTATTGGCATATCTTCCTTATCATTTTCTTCAAAAAAATTTTTTATTTCTTGTCTCAATTTTTTGACAAAAGTCTCATCATTTAAGATAGTCTCGTTTAATTTCCAGTCAAACCTCCGAGATTGCACTTTTTGGAGATAGAGTTCAATAAGGTTATGATCTGATAAAGTTTTAGGGGCAATCTCCATTTTATCTATCTTAGTGAATAATTCTCCAGACACCATAAACATGTCTATTCTGGAGTATGATAGATGGCAGTCCGAAAAGAAAGTAAAGCCTTTTTTATCTCCATATAACTTTGGCCACACATCGATCAAATCATGATCCTCGATTAATTCCTTGGCACTTTGGGGCAGTTTCCCTTGATTAGGGCCCATATTCTTTGTCGATTTCCTATCCCTACTAGGTTTGATAACACCATTAAAGTCCCCTGCCACAATAACACTTGCTTTATTGAGTTTAGTCAATTCTTTATTAAGTTGTTGAAAAAAAGATGGTTTCCTGTCCGTGGGAGCATATATATTCACTATATATAAACTCTTGCCCTCAATCGTCACTTCTATTATTACCAATCTCCCCTCTATATCCTTATATACTAGTTTAGACTCGTAATTCTTATTTACATACGTTGCTACCCCTCTTTTAGTTTTCTTATGGCATGAATGATAAAGGTTGCCTTATCTTAGATCTGCTAAAATTTCCACCTCCTTTTCTCTAATTTTTGTTTCCTGAATGCACACAATATCAAAGAGACTTTTACTCAATAAATGAAATATTTGCTTCCTTTTCTTCCCTTGATTTAGTCCTTTGACATTCCACGAACCAATTTTTATAACCATTTTGGTTAGAGAGGACCACAACGACAACAAACGAAAGAAGAAAGGAAAGGAGAAAAAAAAGAAAAAGAAAAAATTCCCTCCTTTCAAACTTTAACTAAGAACAAAAAAGCCCGATTTGTTTTATTACAATGCTTACTTCCCTTCTTGCTCTGTTGCAGAGATTTCCTTATAAAATCCCCTTGCTTTATCAACCGAATTTAAAATATATCTCTTTTGTTTATAAGTCACAATTATACCCTCTAGCTTATCCCATTTATATTTAATGTCTTTTTCCTGAAGTAGATTGGTCAAGAATTTATAGCTCTGTCTTTTCTTTAAAGTCAGGGTTGGCAAATCTTTGTATATCTCAATTATATTTTCGTCTATAAACAATTTTTCTTT
>NW_024835765.1:0-1247 GCF_019175285.1 Sceloporus undulatus
GTTGGCAACCTGAAAGCAAACTTATCATGGCAAGAGTTCTTCATAAGAGGTTTCTCTTAGGCTGAGAGAGTGAGACTTGTCCATAGGTTTCTAAAGCTAAGTGGGGATTCGAACTCTGGGCTCCTGGGCTCCTTGTCCAGGACTCAAACCATGACACTGTGCTGGTTTGCCATTGCTCCTTCCTAGGCTGAGAGAGTGTGATTTGCCCATAGTCACCCAGTATATGTTCATGGCTGAGCAGGGATTCATAAATTGGTCTCTCAGAATCCTATATTATGCTTTATATTAGCGGAAGCTATTGACCTATCTTGTCTCCTTTTCTAGCAGCAGTATGGGGATCATCATCATCACCACCACCATCTTTTTATTTCTTTCCTACCACTTCTCAAGGGTTGAGGTGGGAAAGAGCATGTTAAAATACAAAACACAATTAAAACCATATAAACCACAGTTAAAACACAGTACTATAAAACACTTAAGATACAGTCATAAGAGTACAGATACAAATTAAAAAGTCATGATTTAAAATTGAGCAGGTAGGCCTGCCAGAAGAGAGATGACATTAATGCTGCTTTTAATGCAGTCATTGTTTTCAGCTGTTATATCTCCTCCAACAAGTAGGTAGGTAGATAGGTAGGTAGGTAGGTGATAGATAGATAGATAGATAGATAGATAGATAGATAGATAGATAGATAGATCAGATCCTTCAAAAAGCAAAGTGGGGTGGCATATATCTAAAACAATGGATTTCTTCAGTAATTTGCTGCTGCTGCTGCAGTCTCCCTCTCTCTCACACACAAACATACTCACCAACACAAACACACTCTCACACACATACCCCCATTGCCTTTTTATCATCTTCCTGGGGTGCCCAGCCTCCTTTCCTGGAAGCAGAAGATATTTATTGCTGACTGCTTGTTTCGATTTGATCTGTTTTCCAAAGCGGAGATGTTTAGCCAGCGCCTAAGTGGATCTACAGATCAATATCTGGCCCTCAACATTGCTCTTAGAGGAGAAAGATGCTCTCCCTGGAGTCAAACCCAGCATGAGGATTTGCTTGTTTGTTTGCGTACTCTGCAGAAGTGGTGAGGAAAGTGTGGCCCTCCAGACGTTGGTCTTCTACTCCCAGCAACTCTGACCAGCATAGTCAGTGGTGAAGACTTCTGGGAGCTGCACTCCAACAACATCCCAAAGGCCTCCTGATCTGCAATCCTGCCCTATAGTTTGCTTCCACACATCTGGTAACT
>NW_024835766.1:0-1247 GCF_019175285.1 Sceloporus undulatus
CTGTCTTGAATAATTGACAGTTATTTGAATTTTTGCCTCTTATTGACTGCCATGGATTAGCAGAGGTAATTCCATAGAGCTAATTCCATAGCCTTGAGCCAAGGCAATTAATGCAGTGCCAAACCAGATTATTTCTCTAGTATAGATGCAGCCCTAGAAATTCTGTGGCAAAACCTGCCTGTTTATGTCACCACCCCATGCTCCTTGCCTTGCTGGCCATTGCTTTCACTCAGAAGCCCACTGCATTGCCACATGTGATGTGGAAACAGGGTGCCTGGTTGCACCCACATGGCCAGCTGCCCTGTGTCTGCCTCAGACGCAATGACAACAGGCGGATGTCTGAGTGAAAGCAATGGCATGACAAGGTAAGGTAAGGTGTGTGCACTGGTTGTGGGTCCTGGGTTGGCATGGGGACAGGTGTGTGAACCCCCATTCATCCCCACACTGACCCAGGGACCAACCTGAGTGAGCACTGGGGCCCGTACATTCAGGCTCAGCCCAGGCTTTCCTGGCCCATCTGCTCAGCCCCCAAGTCTTCTGCTACAACTTCTTTTGGATAGTTGGTTTCAAAGGTGCTGCAAGATCCCTTTGCTTGCTGGGCAGAGGAAAAGAAAGAAAGAAAGAAAGAAAGAAAGAAAGAAAAGAAAGATTGCTTCCTTGTTTCAAGAGTTCCATTGGCTGCCAGTCTATTTCAGGACATAATTCTAAGTGCTGGTTTTGAGCTATAAAGCCCTCTAAGGTTTGGGTCCAGGTTATTTGAAGCACCGTATTTTGCTTTACGATCCCAAAAGGGTGTGAGATCATTTGGAGGGACCCTTCTCTGTGTCCCAGAACCCTCTCAGGCTCCTTTGGTGGTGAGAAGAAGAAGAGAAAAGGCCTTTTCAGGGACTGCAACTCTCTCCCTAGAAAGGCAAAGAAGGCTCCATCCCTGCTATAATTTTGGTTGCGGATGAAGACATTCTTGTGCTGCCAGGCCTTTCCAAGCTCATAAGGGCTGGGAATGGGATTTAAATGCTGTGCCTTTTAATATTTAAGGTTTGTATTTTTAACATGTTACTTTTTAATTCATAACTGTTTTAACTTTTAAAATGGTTTGTTTTTTAAATCTTATATTTATACATTTTAATATTGCATTGTTTGTAAATTGTATTGTTTTAACCCTGCTGTTTGCTGCCTTGAGTTCCTTGGGAGAAGTGGGAAATTATTATTATTATTATTATTATTATTATTATTATTATTATTATTAT
>NW_024835767.1:0-1247 GCF_019175285.1 Sceloporus undulatus
GCAGTGTTAATATTAATATTAATATCCTTCACTATTGATTGTAATTAAGGAGGGGATCAGGTTCCTCCTTTCAATAGCATCTGGAAAATGTTTAGGTGTTGTTAATGTTTGGAAATCCTGTTTGGGGACTTTTTGTGTTCTCACAGCCATTGGGTCAAACAAAATGGCCACCAGAATGCAAAATGGCCACAAGAACAGAAAATGGCCTCCTCCACCTCAGCACTTGGCAGTTGGAGGCCTCAGCACAGTAGTGAAACCTATCACTTCAAGGCCTTGTCCCTCTGCTGCCTCTGCTCTCTTTCTCTGCGCCTCACTCACTCTTCCTTCCGCAGAGCTAAATAGAGAGGCAGAAGCTCCTCCCCTTCTTCATTCTGGCGAATGAGGGCAGAGGAGCTGGAAGACCCCGCTCCCTTCCTCGCCCTCACAGGCTCCTCCTGCAGTTAATATGGAACAAGGCAGGAGGGACTGAAGGACCCTGGAGCCCCAGCCACACAGACACTGGCCAAAGGCACACATTCCCAGAGCCTAAGACCCATGAAATGGCAGCCCTATGCAAGGCAGGACCCTCCTCTCTCTGGCCATGTGGATGCTGGGAGATCCAGTCCAGGGAATGCACTTTAAATCCCATTTGCAAGAGAAAAGGCTACTACTGCCTTTCAGATCCAGTTTTCCCCAAATCCTTCATGAGGCCAGAATAAACCCCTTTGTTAGGAAGCAAACCCCAAATATCTCAGGAAGGCCCTATATTTCCCAAGGCCCCCTCCCTCCAGGACCCCCTTACACTCTTCCCTCAGTCTTTCTCTCTCCCCTGAAGGACTCAAACTGCCAATTGTGATACAAATGTCTCCCCCAAATGTTAGTTCAGTGTTTTGTAAATAGAAATTCATCTTGTCCAAATCTTCTTCCTCTTGGTATACAATTTCCCATTCAATTTATGAAAGGCCTTTTTTATTTTTCTTTGTTCTGTGACCATCCTCTTTCCAACTTGAATCTTCGTTATCATCTTCCTTTCTTTCTTTTCCTTAAGTTTATAAGATAAATGCTTCCTCGGCTTATTAGACTGTTGGAAATGATTTAATTTGAGATATTTAAGCTTGTTCTCCATCTCTTCGATTAGCATAATAGAGAGTTGTTTTTGTAGGAGTTTAATCTCTTTATTTGTCTTTACATCGGTTGGTTTTTTTTGGAGAGCCTCTTCCTTCTCCTTCAGCTCTTCTTGAATTTTCTGAGTCTTTTCTTGGCTTTTT
>NW_024835768.1:0-1247 GCF_019175285.1 Sceloporus undulatus
ATTTTCCTCCTGGTTTTCTTTTTTAACCTCTTTCCTTGCATAAATTTTCCTTTGAGGATTTAAAAAACCAAAGCATTGTCTCCCATCCATTTATCCTCCCTCCCCCTCCTTTCTTTCTTTCACTTCTAAAATTAAAGCTTTAAACCACTTAATTCTAACTGGAATAAATAATACCAACCTCAGTAGAAAGCAACAGATGCTTGGGAAACCAATCCACTTGCACAAATCCCACTGAATCACTCAGCTTGGGACAATCCACTGAATTTAGCTCAAATTCAACTCCTTTTTTTTTTTAAATAATTCTATCCTTTCTGTTCATTCCCCTCCTAACACTTAGTAAGAACCAATGTATAATAGCCAATATTCAGAGTTATAAACTGATCAGCATAGAATCCCTTAGTTAACTTTAGGAAATAGCTCCAGCTTTCAGAAGCATTCTAGCTGTTTCTGTTTTAATCTTTGAGAGCCATTTTAAAGTCTCCTTTGGCCCCCAGTTGCTCTAACCTCTGAGCCTGACTCTCCCTTCACTTCTGACCAGAGAACTCTATGGAGGCTGGCAGTTGGCCAGAGGCAGCCTGGATCCTTCTGCTTCATCATACGCATCACAATGGCACAAAAAGTAGTCCCTGGAAACCTTGGGCCAATGGAGGGAAAAGTCCATTGCTGTCCATTGTGAGATATTTGATGGGGAAAGTGGCTATAGCTCTATTATTGGACAGACTGGATTCACAGGAAAACACACACGGGAATAAAATCTCAATATTTTTTCAAACCAGACTGAAAAAAAGTGAAAAGGCATGCAAATCCCACAAATGTAGACAAATGGGCCTAATCGTGGACATATTGGCTTCACATATATACTATATATACACACACACATACACACTTTGGAATAAAATCTCTGTGGTTTTTGAAAGACCAGATTGGAAAAAAGTGAAAAGGCATGCAATTTCCACAAGCGTGGACACATTCACATAAAGGTGGACATACTGGCTTCATAGAAATGTGTGTGTGTCCCCGTAATGAACACTCCTGATTATGGCCTGTTACAGACAGGCCAAAATAAAGCTGCTTCGAGTCACTTTGGAGGTATGGTATTTCAATGATGCATGAGTTCTAAGAGTCTGGAAGCTACACCAAAGCTGCACTCAAATCCTTAGGACTGGAGCGTGGCTTTGGTGCGGCTTTTGGACTCTTAGTACGCATGCATCATTGAAATACCTTACCTCCAAAGTGACTCGAAGCAG
>NW_024835769.1:0-1247 GCF_019175285.1 Sceloporus undulatus
ACTTGGAGAAGCCCAAAGCCCACCACGTTCCCTCTGTGCACTTTGGGAGCTTAGGAAATGGCACTATCATAATTCAGCAAAAGGCTACTTAAAACATCTGACATGTTGGGCTCTATATCTCTGGAGATTGCGCTCCACAACTTCCTTTTCACTTAAAGTGACTCCCTTTGAGAATTCCTGGCAAACAGGAGAAGTCCCAGCAGACTGGATGAGGGAAAATATTATCTCCAACAGGCCTCCCTGGAAGAAGATTAACCATCCATTATGAAGCCAAGCCCTCCTTCCAGTCCATCTGCCTTGGTCCAGGCCTCGGAGGTAGAGAGGAACTGCTGGACCTCATCCCCTTCACACCACCTTTCCCTTTTCCTTTTGTGTCATGTCTTTTTAGATTGCAAGCCTGAGGGCAGGGAACCGTCTAATTAAAAAGATTGTATGTACAGCGCTGTGTACATTTACAGCGCTTTATAAATAAAGGTTAATAATAATAATAATAATAATAATAATAATAATAAAATGTGCAAAAGCACTCCTGGTCACTGCAGAGACCTGGGCTTCCAAGTTTAAAGCTGAATCCAGGAGTACTCTCAAACTGCAAACCTGCATCTTCCAGAGGAGTGTGACCCCATCTAACACAAGCTGGATCGCTATTCCCTGATCTGCCTTCTGACTGACCAAAAGCACCCCTATCTTGACTGGATTAGGTTTCAACTTGTTTGCCCTCATCCAATCCATTACTGAAGACAGACACTGGTTTAAGACTAAGACAGCCTCCTTGGATTGGGGTGGAAAGGAGTAGTAGAGGTGAGTGTCATTGGCATATTGGTGACACTGCATCCCAAAACTCTGGAGGGCCTCTCCCAGAGGCTTCATGTATATGCTAAACAGCACAGGGGACAACATAGGACCCTGAGGGACCCCACAGGCCAAAAGTCAGGGGGTCGAGCAGGAGTCCCCTAGCACCACCTTCTGGGTTCACCCCTCCAAGAAGGAATGGAGTCACCATAAAACAGTACCTCCAAGCCCCATCCCAGAGAGGCGGTCCAGAAGGATACCATGGTTGATGGTATCAAAAGCTGCTGAGAGATCCAGCAGAATCAACAGGGACACACTTCCCTTGTCCAGTTCCATAGCTAGGCCTGAAACCAGATTGGAATGGATCTAGATAATCCGTTTCATCCAGAAACCCCTGGAGTTGGGAAGCCACCACACGTTCCAAAACCCTGCCCAGAAATGGCAGGTTACACGCT
>NW_024835770.1:0-1247 GCF_019175285.1 Sceloporus undulatus
TTTTTTCCATTTATCTCTGAGATATTTTTTCCGTGAATGTGCCACATATAATTTTGGGCACCATAACCTGCTCCAAAGAGCTCACTCATGCCTAGGTGGCCATGTGCCCTATTTTATAGAGGACAGACCAATTTGTCCTTTTCCCAACAGACTGAATTAACTGGGTATATCTAGCCTGGAAGAGAAAAGACAGAGGGGGAAGACAGTAGCATTCTTCACACACTTGGACTCTATATCATCAAACACAAGAAGACAAAGGCTTGTTCTTTGCCGTCCCAAAGTGCAAGACTACATCTAATGTCCTTCAGTTGCAAGATTATTAGAGCAATATTTACTCATTATGTAAGTGCATTGAATCAGTACTTGAAGAGGGGCACACGCTAGCCCCTTCCCACCAACTCTTGTTCTGCTACTCTCTTGAGATGAAGGGCAATGAGTCTCAATAGTTTGTTGGTGGTGGTAATTGCCTTTGAGTTGATCCAGACTCAGGTCGACCCTGTGGATGAGACACCTCCAAGACTCCCTATCCTCCACGTAGGTCCTTTAAATTCATTCCTGTGATCTCCTTAATAGAGTCCATCCATCTCAGATGCAGTCTTCTCCTCTTTTTATATCCCCCTACCTTTCTTAACATTATTGTCTTTTCCAATAGTGAATCGTGCCTTCCCAAGATGTGGCCAAAGTACGACAGCCTCAACTTAACCACCTTGGCTTCAAGGGACATAGAAAGAGTCTGAATAGAACTTTCTCTAAATGTGGACATTGCCCATGCAACCAGAAACAATCTCTGTCTTTCTACTTCTCTCTATCTGAAAGTCCCGTTAGGTAGGCAGCATCCAGGGATCCTTTTATGCAACAAAACTAGAGCACAACAACAACAACAATAAATTTCTTACCTGCCTCTCCCCATGGATCAAGGCAGGGAACAACAACAAATAAACAATGTACAACAGCAATTAAAATACATTAATTAAAATATTCAACAGTTTAAACGGACAAATAAGATATACACATTCACTTTAATAATGTCATTTCAACTGGATAGCTACATCTGATGGAATCATGGGGTTTGTCATGTTTTGGGGTTTATAATGTTTGTGGTAGTACAGGTTGAGTCTCCCTTTTCCAGAATCCCAAAATCTGAAACATTCCTAAGGGTAAGGCTTTTTTTTTTCATGGCTGGTTGAGATAGTGACACCTTTGCTTTCTGACAGTTCAATGTACATACATTTTGTTTCATGTCCAAA
>NW_024835771.1:0-1247 GCF_019175285.1 Sceloporus undulatus
CATGTAGTTATCTATCCCAGTGAATTCTGCATCTTGGACTGGAAACAGATCTCCAAGGCTTCAAGCAGAGATCTTTCACATCACTTTTTTACCTGGGATTTATTTAAACTAGACATGGCAGGAACTATGAAGACATATGCCCTCCTCCTGGGCTAATATTCGTCCCGAAGTGCATTAACTGACTTTTCAGTTCCCTTGTAATATTTTGGCCCTTAATTAAAATCATTATTACATTTGGTTATGTATCTGCATTGTTTCTATTTTGGCACGTCCTTGATATTTACTACCCTGTTGAATACTACATTTAAGAAAAAGCATACCTCACAATTTCCAAAGCCTTGGCTATGTCAGACACGGCACTATCTTGCCCCTGAACAGGATAGATTTCCGAAAGAGGCACACAATGATCCTTTTTTTCCAGAAAATTATCAATGAAAGCTCTTGGAATATTGGCAATATTAGAGGAGAAGGGCTCAGCAATAGAGACAGAAACCTTCCTGTTAGGACAGAAATACTCGAACACTTTGCAAGTAACCTAAAATGTAATAAAGAAATAAACTATTATTATGTAAAGAGAAATAAAAAATGTGTGTTTGTCGGTATATTCAGAAATTTTATTTTTTTACTTAATACATATGAAAAACCAATTTAAGGCATAAGACTATATTCAACATACACTGGCTGGGAGGTTGTAAGATATGAAAGAAGTTATGCTGCTGTTTCAGCAACTTAAGTCCCCCACAGGATTGCTCTGTTATACTGATTAAAAACTGAAATGCTCCATTTTCTAAATTATTCTATAAATTGGCTGACTTGCAAGGAACAAGAAGAACAGAAAAAACAAGAGTGGAAAGCAAGAGGGAGAAAAAGATAGTATTAAGTCAATATAAACACCAAGCAAGGGAAATCGAATAAGAAATCTTTCTTATGGGATAGGTCACTTTGGTCCAAAACACACAATCTGAGATTATTTTAACTGCTCTGGCTCGGTGCTAGGGAATCCTGGGAACTGTAGTTTATTGTGGTACCCGAGCTCCCTGATAGAGAAGACTAAATGTCTCACAAAACTACAGTTGCCAGAATAATTCCCTAGCATTGAGCCAGGGCAGTTAAAGCGGTCTGAAACTGGATTATTTCTGCAGTGTGTTTAGGACCTTTGTTAGCATTAACATATCCTATTTCTCTCTGTGTGCTTATGATTGGCTCTTGGTTAATCCAGTCCAAGTGAGCAGGATTCCTCTGAATGT
>NW_024835772.1:0-1247 GCF_019175285.1 Sceloporus undulatus
ATGGGGGCCTACGGAGAAGGAACTGATAGGAACAGTTTCACACATTCGGGTTTTCAGGTTAGACCTGTAATGATTGCAAGTACTGCGTAACATGGTGAGAACTCATTCACTGACAAGCTGCAGTTAGTTGGTCCAGCAGAGCTGGCCCTGGATGTGCCCTAGAAATGGCAAGCTGTAGAAAGTGAGAAACTCTCAACAACATGTGCCATGGGTCCACATTCTGCACTAGATATTTTGGGTGCTTATAGTGGGTAGGAAATTGCAGAGTTTCACATGTATAGCTGAATTAGATGCACACAGCTGCCTCCACTATGTAGAAAACTGAAAGCAAATCAGGAGGATGAGTGAAGAATCATAGAATCGTAGAGTTGCAAGAGACCACAAGGGTCATCCAGTCCAAACCCCTGCCATACAGAAAATGTCAATCAAAGCATCCCCGACAGATGGCCATCCAGCCTCTGCTTAAAGACCTCCAAAGAAGGAGACTCCACCATACTCTGAGGGAGTGTGTTCCACTGTCGAACAGCCCTTACTGTCAGGAAGTTCTTCCTAATACTGAGGTGGAATCTCTTTTCCTGGAGCTTGAATCCATTGCTCCGGGTCTTGTTCTCTGGAGCAGCAGAAAACAAGCTTGCTCCCTCCTCAATATGACATCCCTTCAAATATTTAAACAGGGCTATCATATCACCTCTTAATCTTCTTTTCTCCAGGCTAAACATCCCCAGCTCCCTAAGTCATTCCTCATAGGACATGGTTTCCAGACCCTTCACCATTTTAGTTGCCCTCCTTTGGACACACTCCAGTTTCTCAGCGTCCCTTTTGAAGTGTGGCGCCCAGATCTGGACACAATATTCCAGGTAGGGCCTGACCAAAGCAGAATATAGTGGGACTATTACTTCTCTTGATCTAGACCAGGGATAGGCAACCTTCTTGAGCCGGGGGCCAGGTTGCTGTCCCTCAGACAACTGGGGGGCCGAAGCCAGGGGGTGGAGCTTCCACCCGCTGGGGGTGGGGCCGCGTGCCAGGGGTGGAGCTTCCACTCTCCGGGGGCCAGGCCTTCTCTTTTTCGGGCCCTGACGGGGCCCCAGGCCCTGTCACAGGACAGGAAAGAGCCAGTGGGGGCCACCAGCGCTGGAGGCCTCCTCCTCTTTGCCGGCCCCTGACGGGGCCCCAGGCCCCGTCAAAGGCCGGCAAAAAAGGCAGCAGGGGCCGCCAGTGCTGGAGGCCTCCTCTGGCAAAAAAGCCGG
>NW_024835773.1:0-1247 GCF_019175285.1 Sceloporus undulatus
CCAAAAGTATTAATGCGCCACCAATATATATTGCTTTGGTTTGATGCCCTTGGTCATGATTTTAATGCTTTATTTATTGCTTTAAACTTTTGTGACATCCACAGATATTCATTATCTTACACACAAGGTTTCTATTCACCTAACTATGTTTTCCTCCCACACTGTCTTCATAAAGACATTGTAAAGTGAGCAGTTAATTAATGCTGCAATACTAACTGATATTGTTATTGGATGATACCAAAAGATTAGCCCAGAGTGAAGGAAACTGAACCTACCTGTCTTTTTGTCAGTACCACAAGCCTGCTTATTTTATCATGCCAGAAGACACAATATAGCCAATGGCTGCAGGATGCTGCAAGACCAACAAGGAGGGATGAAAATGAAAACGGCAACTGGAAATGTGTGCAAGTTCACTCCTGGTTTATTTTTCTACAGTGTTTTGTTTTTCAGGGTGGAAAGAGTCTGTGTCCTGTTCCAAGTTAAAGACAATTCAAATCTTTCTTCTCTTTTTCTTCCTTCTTTTTTTAAAAAAAATATGATTCTAAATTGGACTGCTTGTACTAAAAATAAAATAAAATAAACTACCTGTAAATCCTTGATACCTTCAAGAGCAGAAAAATGTATTTTTCCTAGTTAAACAGATGCGTCCTCAGAAAAGCAGCTTAGGGGGGAGGGTTGTGTAGCCCCTAGTCTTTGTTTTGCCCATCCCTGTCTTAAAAGCTGGATCTACCTGTCTGAAACAAGGACTAGAAATTCTGCTTTTGGGGTAATGACAACTCCCAGAATCCCCCAGCCAAGCATGGCCACTGGCCAGGACCGCTTCCATGCTGGCTACAGGATTCTTGGGTTGTCATCCACAAAAAATAAATTTTACAAGCTGTGGTTCCCAACTCCCCCCCCCCCACACACCCCTGTGGACTGCTTTCAATCCTCTAGCCTTTAGTGGACTTCCCAGCCAGTAGTAAGTCACTTTGTGGAGTTGGGTAGGATTTGTGTGTGGGGGGTGGGGTGGGGGATTCCAACTATCAGTTGTGTGGCATGAGCCTTCTGGGCTTGCTGTATTTTGTGGAGCCACTGACTATTTACTGTACATATTCAAATCTGACAATACAGCATGTATTGGTCACATTCCCTCTCTCAGTGAGATGCTATTATAGTGGGCCCTTGCTTTACACAGGGGATCCGTCCCCCCCCCCCGCGTAAAGCAAATAATGCATAAGCTTGAGCCTCATTATATCCAACGGGGC
>NW_024835774.1:0-1246 GCF_019175285.1 Sceloporus undulatus
CCTTGCAAGGCTAGCCAACCCTCAGTCCAGAATCTCAGTGTTTCAAGGGGAAATCTGAGAGTCCTCTAAGTCCGAGCAGAATTCCAGGTAACAGGCATTCAGCCAACATTCAAGGCAAGAGCAAGGTGTCTCCCAAGCACCACGGATGGTTCTCAACCATGCTGGACTGAGGGAGGTGCTGGGATATTTCTAACCCATCTGGGTCTTAAATGTTCTAGCTGTTGGCTTCCTACTTAACCATAGAGAATGCCCTTGTCTCTCTTTTTCCTGGGGTCTCTCTGTGGGAGTAGGCCCCAGTCAATCTGGCTCAGGAGGAGGGAAACCTTGCTGCTGGGAACCTGACGCTGGGACTGGCTGCAGGCTTACCTCCGGAGGATCTGGACAGTGGCTGCAGCCCTGGCTTGTACCTGGGATCTCAGCCTCCACCTCAGACTCAGAGGACAGGCCTGGCTCCTGGTGGCAGGACATGGCAAGCCCTCACCTGGAGCGACACCTTCATTTCAAACCCCAAAGGGGGAAAGTTCCCAGAGACCTTCCCTGCACAGTCTTGTAGGGCCAATTGGCTGTGAGGTTTGAGGTGTTTCTGATGAGATGCGGTTGTAGGGCAACACATAAAATAGTGTCCCTTAAATAAAATAAAAAGAGTTACTTTTTGGAACTGATAAATTTTGAAAATATTTTCAAGGTCTGGATGCTTGAATCCATGGACAAATATCCGTGGAAATTAGCTGGGAAACAAAGCAGTCCCAGATTGCAAGCAGACCTCTAGAAATTCCCTCCACAGCTGGTCCAGAAACAGTCTAATTTTATGTTATCTAAGCAGAAAGGCAGACTAGTCCATCTTCTGGGATTAAGCTGGAGCCACGTCTAGCCAGCAAGAAAGGTCTGAAAGAGAAACAGCATGGTGCCATGGACTGAGGGCTGGACTAGGACCGGGAGGCCAGGATTCGAAGCTTAGAGTAGCTTAGGTAGAGCGCATTACAGAAGTCAAGATGTGAAGTTAACAGAGCATGCATGATAGTTTTCGGGTCTACAGGTTCCAGGAAGGGGTGCAGTTGGCATATCTACCAAAGCTAATAACAGGCACTCCTGGCCATCACATCTATCTGAACTCACATCTGGAGCAACGGATTCAGGAGCACCCCCAAACTGCAAACATAGTCCTTTAGGGGAAGTGTGACCCCATTCAGGACTGGTTGACAAACCTCCATACCTGGATTAGGATCTCCATCAAGTACCTTGGTCT
>NW_024835776.1:0-1246 GCF_019175285.1 Sceloporus undulatus
GTGAAACCGAATTGAATGCATTGGGTCTTTGATGCAAATACCTCAGATAAAAGGGAATAGCACACCGCCTCTAAGGTCCTTGTTGGCTCTGAATTTTGACCATGTTCACAAACCAATGTACAATGCAATCTGAGGGTGACACACCCAGATGCAACTCAAAAATAGCATAGGAGAGTATGGAAGCAAATATCTAGATATAGGTATTGGCAATACACTGACCACTTTCCACACTTAAAGATAAGTCGCAGACACAGAAGATTTCATTCAGGTCCTTGGAGGGTCTCTATCTTGAGTTGCAAAATAATATAAAATAATCCTCTCCGACTTCCATCAACTTCACTTTCCTTTATACACACAACTCCAATCCAATCCACACCAATCCGCATGTGAGCTGTATATTGTATTGGTTGTGAGTCATCTCCTGCTGCCAAACAGCATGAAGGGACCTCTGCAGTTAGCTTCCATCATGCCTTGGGCTCTGACTCAGGACTCTATGGCAGTCTCACGGGATATGATGCCACCTGTCAATCAAAGTATTTTTGCACATGGTTAATGGAATATTTTTTCAACAGTCCTTTCACTATCTGCTTCCACGGATTCCCTCAAGGCAGCCCCATTTATTGCTAGCTCCTATGAGTAAGGATACAACCATTCAATGGGATTAGGGGCATAAGCAGCAGGGTCATACTTAAGTTACTCACAGCAACTTTATTAATTTAATTGCAAATAAGGAGAGGTTAATGAGGGCTAAATCATGGGGTAACACCCTCCTCTCTCAACTCTGATTTTCAGTCTCATCTGTCATTGTCCTTCTTTACAGAAAAACATTTGAGTCATGAGAGAGTCCACACAGGAAAGAAGTCACATAAATGACAGCATTGTGGGAAATGTTTTTCAGTGAAGTTAAACCTAGTGACACATCAGAGAGTCCACACAAGAGAGAAGCCATACAAATGCCAGCACTGTGGGAAATGTTTTTCTCGGAGGTCAATCCTAGTGACACATCAGAGAGTCCACACAGGAGAGAAGCCATACAAATGCCAGCATTGTGGGAAATGTTTTTCTGGTAAGCCACACCTAGTGACACATCAGAGAGTCCACACAGGAGAGAAGCCATACAATTGCCAGCATTGTGGGAAATGTTTTTCTTCTAAGTCATACCTAGTGAAACATCGAAGAGTCCACACAGGAGAGAAGCTACAAAAATCTCAGTAGGGAACTAACATTATATTTGTCAATAACGAAT
>NW_024835777.1:0-1246 GCF_019175285.1 Sceloporus undulatus
TGGACTCTCCGATGCCTGACCAGGGCTGACTTGTAAGCATATTTTTTCCCACAATGCTGGCATTTATATGACTTCTTTCTTGTGTGGATTCTCTCATGACTGACAAGTTCTTCTGTAAACAAGGACAATGACAGACAAGACTGAGTCTCAGTGTTAAGAGAGGAAGGTGTTACCCCAAGATTTAGCCGCACATTCCCTCCGCCCTATGTGAGATTAAATTAATTTGGGTGTGTTACACACATGCCAAAAGTACGTGCTCCGCATGTACTAGGGTTAGGAAGGGGCATACTATGGTTAGAAAGGGGCGTCTATTCTAGACACCCGAATCTTAGTATGCGCAGAGCGTGTACAAAATGGCAGAACCTTTCCACACAGGCACCACCATTTTGGTGTCACAGACGCATAACGTTTAGACGTCGCAAGGCGGAAGTGACGCCGCAAGTGTGTGACTAGCGCCTCTCAGCTCCACTTCTGGGGTGCAGAAAAGAAGCACCATTTTCGAGCTTCTTTTTTGCTGTGTCTGGGAACCGCGCAGTTTGGGCCTCTGCAGTTCCCAGACACAGCAACTGGCAGCACCGGAAAACCACCGCTTTCAGGCGGTCTGTAATGCGCCATAGTTGGTGTGAGTGACTCGAGCATAACCCTGTTCTGGAGACCCCAAATCCATACAATGATTGTATCCTTATTCCTAGGAGCTAGCAAAGAAGAGATTGTAGGGGAAACTGCAATAAGGAAATCAGTGGAAGTAGATAGTCAGACAGTTGAAAAATATTCCAATAAATATATGTAAAAATACTTTGAATACAAAGTGGCATCATTTCCTGTGAGACTGCCATAGAGTGTTGAGTCAGAGCACATGGCATGATGCAATCTAACTGCAGAGGATGCTTCATGCTGTGTGGCACCAGGAGATGACTCACAACCAATACAGTATACAGCTCATATGCGGATTGATGTGGGTTGGAGTTATTTATACAAGAGATTGTGAAGTTGATGAAAGTCAGAGAAGAGAGTTGGTACATATTTGCTTTCTATTGCAACTCAAGCTAAAGAACCTCCAAGGACTTGGAGGAAATCAACTGTGTCTGTGAGTTATTTTTAAGTGTGGAAAGTGGTTAGTACATTACCAATACCTATATCTGGAGATTTGCTTCTGTTCTTGCTGTGTTATTATTGAGCTCTGGGAGTGTCGCCTAGAGACTGTGCTATATATACATTGGCTTTGAATGGGACCAGAATTCAGAGC
>NW_024835778.1:0-1246 GCF_019175285.1 Sceloporus undulatus
CATACTGCTTGATAAAATGGAGTCTTTCTTCCAGTTTCTTGTGACAGATAAGTAACCACTGGCTCAGAGAGAGGAAAGATCTAAATAATAGAGAATATATTACAGCCCTAAAACTGAGGACAAACGTTTATCCCACTAGGGAATTCCTAGGAAGAGGACAGATAGATGCAGTTAGAAATTGCAGGAAGTGCGATGCAAATATAGAATCACTTCCCCATATTTTGGGACAATGCCCGGCGGTACAACAGGGGCGCATATGGAGACATAATAAACTGGCCGACCTGTTGGCTAATGAAGTAAAAAAGAAAGGATGGACAGTGTACAGAGAACCCCATATTAGAAATGATCAAAACATTCTCAGAAAACCCGATCTGGTCTTTGTGAAGAATAGGGAAGCTGCTGTCGTCGATATGACAGTAAGGTGGGAAAGTGAAATAGACACACTGGAGAAAGCGGCCAGGGAAAAAGTATGTTACTATGAGAATCTAAAAGAGATCGTGAGTAAACAATTCGATGTAGACAACGTGAAGTTCTATGGGTTTGTATGTGGAGCCAGGGGTAAATGGTCAAAGGGAAACCTGGAGATACTGAAGCATCTAGGTATATTTGGCAGTAAGGCGACACATATAGCAGAAATTTTTGTGAGAAGAACTATCCAGTACTCAGGAAGGATGATACAGATGTGGGAAAATGGATAGTGTGCTACAGGATGAACATGCTTGTCATTTTAAACTTTTATAAAACGGTTGTGATATGTTGTTTTTCTATTGTTGTTTCTATAATTCTTTGGAATAAATTTGCTAGAGAATTACTGTTGGGACATGTGGACACGAATCTCGTGATGATTACCTCCCTGTAAGACGCTAATACAATCATGGCGAAAAACAGGAGCATGTAGCCGTCACTATTGACTGACCATAAACAAGCGGATGGGCCGCTCGAGGCTTGGTCAACCTTGTAAAAACTCAAAATAGAGAACTGCCCTGTTCAGTTCTTTCTACTAGCCAAATGCCTCGTCATCTAATTAGTGACGCGCATGAATGGATGAACGAGATTCCCACTGTCCCTACCTACTATCTAGCGAAACCACAGCCAAGGGAACGGGCTTGGCGGAATCAGCGGGGAAAGAAGACCCTGTTGAGCTTGACTCTAGTCTGGCCCTGTGAAGAGACATGAGAGGCGTAGAATAAGTGGGAGGCCCGCCCGTCGGGCCGCCGGTGAAATACCACTACTCTTATCGTTTTTT
>NW_024835779.1:0-1246 GCF_019175285.1 Sceloporus undulatus
GAGTCTACTACAGACCCCCAAGTCAGACTGAGGAACTGGATGGTGCCTTTCTAGAACAGATGACCACACATTCAGAAAGGAGAGATGTAGTAGTGATGGGTGACTTCAACTATCCTGATATTTGCTCAGAATTGAACTCAGCCAAGATCTAGCAAATTCCTCACTTGCCTGGAAGACAATTTTGTTATCCAAAAGGTGGAAGAGGCAACAATGAGATGAGCTATTTTAGATCTGATCCTAAACAGCAGGGATGACCTGGGTAATGGGGTGCAAGTGATGAGATCCATAGGTGGGAGTGACCATGTTCTCCTGGAGTTTGTTATATAGTGGAAGGGAGAAGCCAGGCATAGCTGGACATGCATTGCATGCTTTAAGAAAGCTGGTTTCAGTGAATTTAGGGAAATACTGGGGGTGATCCCATGGTCAGGGATACTGAAAAAGAAGGGAGTTCAGGACAGATGGGAGTTTCTCAAAAGGGAGATACTGAAGGCACAATTTCAGACTGTTCCAGTGAGGAGGAACAATGGGAAGCGTCTCAAGAATCCAGGTGGATGACTAAAGAATGTTTAACTGAGCTAGGTTTTAAACGGAACATGTATAAGAAGTTGAAAAAGGAGGAATCACCAAAGAATAATTCAAACAAATAGATAGCTAGCATGTGCAGGGGTAAAATCAGAAATGCTAAAGTGCAAAATGATCTCAGGCTTACTACAGATGTTAAAGACAATAAAAAAAAACTTTTTGGGGTATGTCCGCAGCAAAAGGAAGGATATGGTAGGTCCACTGCATGGCAAAGACGGAGAAATGCTAACAAGGGACAGAGAAAAGGCAGAACTACTCAACACCTTTTCAGTCTTCTCAGAAAAGAAAAAAGGGTGCTCAACCTGAGGAAAATGAAACAGAGGACACAACAGGAAACACCACACAGAATAAGTAAAGAGGTAGTACAGGGATATCTGTTTAATCTAAATGAATTTAAGTTTCCAGGACCAGATGGACTACATCCAAGAGTATTAAAAGAACTGGCAAATGTAATATCAGAGCCATTGGCAATAATCTTTGAAAACTCCTGGAGAACAGGAGAAGTCCCAGCAGACTGGAGGAGGGCAAACGTTGTCCCCATCTTCAAAAAGGGGAAAAAAGAGGATCCCAACAATTATCGTCCAGTTAGTCTGACATCAATACCAGGAAAGATTCTAGAGCAGATCATTAAACAGAGAGTCTGTGAACATTTAGGAGGGAATGC
>NW_024835780.1:0-1246 GCF_019175285.1 Sceloporus undulatus
TATCCCATCATCCCCTGCCTTCTCCTGCATCCAAACCTTGGCCCCAGGGACCCCCTGCAACCTATCCCATAATTCCCTGCCTTCTCCTGCATCCGAACCTTGGCCCCAGTGACCTATCCCATCATCCTCTGCCTTCTCCTGCATCCAAACACTGGCCCCAGTGACCCCCTGCGACCTATCCCATAATTCCCTGCCTTCTCCTGCATCAGAACCCTGGCCCCAGTGACCCCCCTGCAACCTATCCCATCATCCCCTGCCTTCTCCTGCATTCGAACCTTGGCCCCAGTGACCCCCTGTGACCTATCCCATCATCCCCTGCCTTCTCCTGCATCCGAACACTGGCCCCAGTGACCCCCTGTGACCAATCCCATCATCCCCTGCCTTCTCCTGCATCCGAATCTTGGCCCCAGTGACCCCCTGCGACCTATCCCATCATCCCCTGCCTTCTCCTGCATCTGAACCCTGGCTCCTGGTTTAGCCATATAAACCCACTGGGTGATCTTAGACAAGTTACACTCTCTCCCCCTCAGAGAATGGCAATGGCAACCCCCCCCCCTCTTTCTTGCCAAGAAAAACACATGACAGGTTCACTTTAGGGTTGCCATAAGTCAGAAATGAGTTGAAGACACACAACAACAACGATCATTAATCAAAAATGGCATATAGTTCTTTTTAAAAAACAATAACTCCTTTATTTCTTTGATAACCAAAGTTCCTGATCTTTGAGGGCTTAGTAAAAATAACAAAGAAGTACACATACAGGCACTGTCACCCTATGCCTTTTGGAGGTTTAATACCCACTAAAATGACCAAGACTTAGACAAACCCTCCCCTATGTGGTGTTCTCCAGATGTGTTGAATTACAACTCCCATCAGATGGGAGCTGTAGTCGAAAACATCTTGAAAGCAACAGGTTGGGGGAAACTTAGGCCCGGTACAGACCACCGCTTTGTGGTGGCCTGAGGGCAAAATTAGGGCTGGGGAGCATGGAGCGTCTGCACACTCCGTGCTCTCCCAGTACCATTTTGGATACACATGCGTTCAGACAGCACACGTGCTGATGACATGCCTCATGCGCCACATCTAAATGTCACGGTACATGAGAGACAGCACAGCACCACTCCAGGGCGCTAAGGCACCTTGGCAGTGAGGCAAAAAGAGCCACATTTCACGGCTCCTTTTTCCAGGCACATCATTGCAACGATGTGGGGGAGAAAGGAGCAGCGTCTCGCCACTCCTTTCCCCC
>NW_024835781.1:0-1246 GCF_019175285.1 Sceloporus undulatus
GTACGATTCTGGAAAAATAGACTAAAGAAATCCTATATTTTCCACTCAAAGCAAAAAAAAAAAAAAAATAAGGAAAAAAAAGAGGAAAAAAAGAAAAAAAAAAAAGAAGAAAAAAAGAAAAAAAGAAAAAAAAAGGAGAGGAAAAGGGCAAGGTGAAGGATTTCAGACCAGGTGCCTGATTAGAATGATGCAATCTGCCAATGCACCAATTTGGCCAGCTGTTACCAATAACTTCACAAGGTTATCACTCTCTAGTAACTCCCCTGTAGCCAGTTAGAAACTCTTTGCCATACTCAGTTTCTTTACAATGAAATATCTTTGCTAATTAAACCAGAATTTACACAGTATCTAAACATCAACATCAGTAGTTCAGGTATTTTTAAACCTGTAATTTAGATCAATTCAAGTCCCCTATACTCTTTTACCATATCCACTTAATGTATCTATTCCTCATATCATGTAATTGTTATTTAAACAATATGTATCAAACCAAGCCCTGACCAAGAGAGGGGTGGGAAAGAGAAAAATTCAAAGAGCAAATGTGTTACTTATGTCAATTAGTTATTGTTACATAAAACTATTAAAGAATTGTTAATTCTTATTCCACAGGAGTCTCAAAAAAACTCAAAAATCAGCAGTATCAACGTAGGCTTGTCCCCTGTCCTCGGATCCGACGAATTCTTTCTTGTACTACAGCTTCTTTGTTATAGTTGTTTATATTATATTCTGTTTATTGTTATTATTTTTCCCTCTTTGTAAAAAGGACAGGTTGCTTGTAGATATAAGTTTCAGCCAGTTCTCAGAGGCGAAAAGAGGAGGAAGGTATCAGGAGAAAATAAGCTCCAGCAACAACAACAACCACAAAACCCCCCAAAAAAACTGTTCTTAAGTTGATGGTTGTGATGTGTAGTTTTCAGTCCTTTGAGCCTCAGTCCTTTGCGTCCCGGCTATCTCTTGTAAATCCAACGAGAGGCAAAAATTCAGACCTCCTGGTTTGACTTCCTTACTTATTTATTCTGCCTTTCTACTAAATTCAAACCTTAATTCAATCTTACATACTCCTTAGAAGTTTGTCCTTAGTCTTTAGTCTTTAGTCCATACTTGCTTTGTCCTCCAGCTGTTTCCAACTCTATTGGCACTGTAGCCACCGGTTTTTAATTTATTTCACATCCAATCTAATATTAATAATACTCCTTCAAGTTCATGCTCTTAAAGGAAATAATCCTCTTAGGTTAACTGTCCTTTT
>NW_024835782.1:0-1246 GCF_019175285.1 Sceloporus undulatus
TTGGGAGTTTCTGTGGGGCCATGAGATTTTGGAGGGGAATCCCAAAGGGAGTCTGTGACCAAGGAACTTCAGGGTATGATCAAGATTGCAAGGTTCTTTCTGAGGAAGGAGAAGCAAACTAGGAGAGGCTGTAGCTGTTTGCTTTTGCCTGAGCCTCTGGGAAGGGCCCCTCTTCTCCTTTCTCCTCAGCTGTCTTCATGGAGGGCAGACTGCCTTTACACTTTGGACTCAGTTTGCAGCAATGGCAATGAACTGAAGAGAAGGGAGAAATGGCAGGAGGAGAAAGAAGAAACCAGGAAAAGCAGCTGAGAAGGTGGGATGGCAGAGGATGGATCAGGAATGTCCCTTCCAAACTGGGAGAGTTGGAGGGCATGCAGAAGGAACTGGGCCTGAAAATGGAGGAGGAGAAGGGGGCTTGCAAAATGACCTCCGTGAATGAGAAAGCTGGGCCTAGCCCATGAAATGTAATGGCCCAGTGAAATGGTGTCCATAATATAGGAGCCAGTGTGGCATATTGGTTTGAGCATAGCTGAACTATGTCTCTGGAGATCAGATTTGGATTCCCAGCTCCGCCGTGGAAAACCATTGGGTGACCTTGGGCAAGTCACACTCTCTCAGCCTCAGGGAAAGGCAATAGGAAAGCTATTCTGAAGATATTTGCCAAAGAAAGCCCTGTGATAGGTCTGCCTTAGGGTCACCATAAATTCAAAACGACTTGGAGACACACAATAATAACAACAACAAAAGCAACGTCTATTATGTAAAATGGCAAAACCAAGAATTGCTCTTGGAATGTACATTATTTTCTATATTTTCAAGACTTGAATTTTTCAATCCACAGGTAAAGAAATCTGTAGATACAGAGGGCTATCGTCATCATCATAATCATCATCATCATGAAAAAGTAGAGGGTCTTCTTTATCAAATTTGTACCAGGAGGGCGACTAAAATGGTGCAGCGTCTGTAAACCAAGACCTTTGGCTTAACAAGGCTACAGGCCTCTTCCCCCACAAAAAACTCTAATGCACCCCTGAAAGGAGCTCCTCCCTCTCACTTCTTCTTTTTTGTGAAGAGCCCCTTCTCCCCCCAATGCCCCTCTCTCTTCTCCTCACAACCACAATCACAACAACAACCCTGTAAGGTTGTTCTGCCAGGCAACAGAGACCAGTCCCTCCATGGTCTCCTTCTGGGTCAGAGGAGGGGGATGGAGGGAAGGCCTTGGCAGCCATTGCTTTGTGTGTGTGTG
>NW_024835783.1:0-1246 GCF_019175285.1 Sceloporus undulatus
AATGCATGGAATGTGGGAAGAGCTTCAGTGACAGTGGAACTCTACGTTTACATCAAAGAATTCACACCGGGGTGAAACCATATAAATGTGTAGAATGTGGGAAGAGTTTTGTTGAAAGTGGAAAATTACGTTTACATCAAAGAACCCACACAGGAGAGAAACCATATAAATGTTTGGAATGTGGGAAGAGCTTCAGTCAGAGTGGAAATCTCAGTTCCCATCAGAAGACCCACACAGGGCAGAAACCATATAAATGCATGGAATGTGGGAAGAGCTTCAGTCACAGTGAGAGTCTACATTTACATCAAAGAATTCACACTGGGGAGAAACCATATAAATGTGTAGAATGGGAAGAGTTTTATTGAAAGTGGAAAATTACATTTACATCAAAGATGCCACACAGGAGAAACCATATAAATGCATTGAATATGGAAAGAGTTTCAGTAACAGTGGAGATCTATGTTCACATGAAAGAACCCACACAGGGGAGAAACCGTATAAATGCATGTAATGTGGGAAGAGCTACAGTCTGAATGATAGGCCGCATTCACATCAAAGAAGCCACATGGGGAAAACCTTATAAATGTATGAAATGCCAAAAGATCTTTTCTGGGAAAAGATTAGAACGTGAACAGTTTAAACTATAATGGCTGACATATTATCAGATAAGGGGAAGAGAGAGGATATGAAGAGCTGACAGTACCGTGTGTGTGTGTGTGTATGTGTGTGTGTGTCATAATTTTAAAGTTTTTATGCACAGATGGTTGTCATTTGATAGGTAAAATGTATAAATTGCTACTTATGTTTGACAATGAAGAAGAGCAGGTATCGTTAATTGGACTAAATTAATCGGGACTTAATATTCGAATTGATCAAATGAGAAAGGTACAAGGAAAACCTGTACAGAATTATGTTTATACGGGCAAATTTCTTGTGCATAAATTAGATAGATAGATAGATAGATAGATAGATAGATAGATAGATAGATAGATTTTATTTTTGTATAGCATATACCATTACAAAAAAAGTTGTTCATATAAAAACATACCAAATATAAGCAACAACTATATTGTATAATGTACATTGCATTGCAGGGTTAAAATTGTCTTTTGAAAACAACAACAGCAACATGTAAGATGGGTCTAAAGAGGCATAATAAGGGGCCAGATACAATAAAGCTCTATAACATTGGTTTACAGAGCTGAGGATATTCAAGAATAGTTGGGCTTCAAAACTATCCTGTGAC
>NW_024835784.1:0-1246 GCF_019175285.1 Sceloporus undulatus
GTCAGGTCACCATGCCTATGACCAGATGTCCTAAGGAGGACAAGGCCACACAAAATGGAGGACATTGAGGAAAAATGTAAGCCTTGTCTAAAGAAAATCCAAAATACACTCATAGAAATGTAAATTCATGCTCAAAATGGGGGACATTTGGGGATTCCTCCTAGACAGCAGAAGCCTGGAATATAGGCCTTGTCTTGGAAAAGGAGGACGTCTTGTCACCCTGACTGAGAACGTCTTAACTTTGATGCCAGGGTGACCGGATGTCCTAAGGAGGACAAGGCACCCTAAAATGGAGGACATTGAGGGAAAATGTAGGTCTTGACCATGCTCCTTCTTTATGTTCAAAATGGGGGACATTTTGAAATTCCTTCTGGACAGAAATCTGAAATAGAAGCCATATCTGGGGAAAGGAGGACATCTGGACATCCTGTTCTCATATGAACATAAATTGAAGGTCCAAACCAGACTGCCGAAATAATCCAGTTTGAGACTGCTTAAACTGCCCTGGCTCAGTGCTAGGGAATTCTGGGAACTGTAGTTTTATGAGGCATTTAGCCTCTGTCAGAAAGAGTTCTGGTGCCAGAACAAACTACAATTCCCAGGATTCCTTAGCACTGAGCCTGGGCAGTTAAAGCGGTCTCAAACTGGATTGTTTCTACTGTGCATTTTGGACTGAAGTCATGCTCAGAATGAATGGGGGACACTGTCCTCCTGGACGAGCCTGAAGTGTAGGCCTTGTCCTAGAAAAGGAGGACATTTGGTCACCCTGCCTAAGAAAGTCTTAACTTTGATGCCAGGCTCCACAGAATGGAGGAGACTGAGAGAAAGTGTAGGCCTTGACCAAAGAAAAGCCAAAACGCACTCATAGAAATGTAAAATTATGGTCAAAATGGGGGACATTTTGGGATTCCTCCTGGACAGAAGAAGCCTGGAATAACGTAGGGCTTGTCCTGGAAAAGGAGGGCCAGACTGGTGGAGGCTCTGTGGAAGCTGTAGTGTGTTTGTTTGTGTTTTTCCATCCCATTCAGGACTACATTTCCCAGGAGGAGCCAGGCTGGGACTTTCCAGGAGGAATCCTTATGAGAGATTCCCTTCAACGGGGCCTTTTCTATTCCTAGGAAGCCAGAGATTGAGTAGGGAGCCGGAAAACAGAGTGAGGATGCAGCCACAAGGCACAAATAACCCAGTTTCATTATCGTGCTTCAAGTGTCATGGCTCCCTGCTCTGGAATTCTGGGAGCTGTAGT
>NW_024835785.1:0-1246 GCF_019175285.1 Sceloporus undulatus
ATTTGGATTGATCCAGTAGCACGTTCTCACTAGTGAAGATCCGTATCGTGGTGGGACTTAAAAAAAAAGAAGTGGCAAGGGACCCGGTGCCAAATACACCAGGTTATGTGGGTGTTTTTGCACCCTCCCCTTGCAAACTGCACCAAGTGCAGTCAGGGCCAGTATAAACTCCATCCAAATAACCCAGGTTCCACACCAGGTAATTCCATAGTGCAAATGAGCCCAGAGGTTCAATCCAGATTCATCCTGTATTATTTTCACCATCTGAGTAACTCCTCTGTTCTTTAAGATACTTATGGCACCAAAATTTTCCAAAAGGTTTACAATTCACAGGTAATCTCCCTCTGGGGCTGACTATCCCATAATATTACTTTCTCACTAGATGTTAACGAAAATGTGTATTATTTCTATTAGCTCCTCTTTTCTTCAAAACAGGCTTTCCACAAAGTTGCATGCCTCAGTAATCATGATTACAAATTAAGCCCTTCCAATTATCAATCACAAAACAAAGCATCTGTCTTTCTGAGACAGAGCTAAGGAACAGCGCATGTTAGGACAAACAGACGTCTTTCACTAGTTAAAGGGAAACCAGTTCTTAATATACACTAAGCAAATCATCTCATTTGATGTGCTGTAGATGCTGGGAGGAAGTCTGATATGCCTTATATTCAGTTAACAGGGACTCTGAAACACACATTTGTTTGATACAGAGCAAGTGAAGAAGGCGAAGAGATACCATTTTTTTCTGTGAGCATAAAAAGTTTAATCTCTACATGAAAAAAGATTGCAAATAAATTGACAGATGAACTGTGGTCTAAAAGAAATACCAGAGTGATTGAAATCCACAGTGAATGAAATATGAGCAAACAGGCAAAACACAAGTTTACATCTCATAATTTCCACTATAGGACATCAGAAGGAGGATATCACTATTGCACTCTATACCATTTATGCTCACATTTTCCTGTGAGCACAAGTATGTAGTTAACTTAGAATGGATTTCAGGCAGGAAAGCATCACTTAAAAGAGTTAAGCTAGAACAGTGGTTCCCAACCTTTCTAATGCCACGACCCTTTAATACAGTTCCTCATGTTGTGGTGACCCAAACCCATGAAATTATTTTCGTTGCTACTTCATAACTGTAATTAAATAGGTGTTTTCCAATGGTCTTAGGCAACCCCCATGAAAGGGTCATTCGACCCCCAAAGGGGTCCCGACCCACAGGTTGGGAACCACTGAGCTAGAA
>NW_024835786.1:0-1246 GCF_019175285.1 Sceloporus undulatus
CTGGAATATTGTGTCCAGTTCTGGGCACTATAATTTTAAAAGGATGTGGAGAACATGGAGAATGTCCAAAGGAGGGCGACCAAAATGGTGAAGGGTCTGGAAGCCATGTCCTATGAGGAACAACTTAGGGAGCTCAAGATGTTTAGCCTGAAAAAGAGAAGATTAAGACATGAAAGCTCTGTTTAAATACTTGAAGGGATTTCATATTGATGAGAGAACAAGCTTGTTTTTTGCTGCTCCAGAGACTAGAATGTGGAAAAATAGATGCCTACTGCAGGAAAAGAGATTCCATCTAACCATTAGGAGGAATTTTTTGACAGTAAGGGCTGTCTTACAGTGGAACAAACTCCCTCGGAGATTTTGGTGGAGTCTCCTTCCTTATAGGTCTTTAAACAGAGGCTGGATGGCCATCTGTCGGGGATGCTTTGATTCCTGCATGGCAGAATGGGGTTGGACTGGATGGCCCTTGTAGTCTCTCCTGATTCTATCATTCTAGGTCTCTGGAAGCCAGGAAGGGAAGGCAGGAGCAAAGCCAGGATCGCCTAGCTCTGTGCAGACAGGAAGGGAACTCTGGGAAGGGCCAGGAGAGGGACCTTGGGGTTGGGAGGCATCCACCAACCTGACAGATTTTAATAATAATAATAATAATAATAATAATAATAATAATAATAATAATAATCTTTATTTGTATTTACCCACCTCTCTCAATGGAGCGAGGCAGTATTACAACCATAAAATAGCCACAAAACAACAATAGCATTCAATTTACACAGAGTAAAACAACAAAACACTTAAAACTCAGTTCGGGACAAATAAAAACATTGTTTAAAATGCCCAGTTGTGATCAGAAGTGGGATTTCCCCTTAAGTTCTTTACAAGAGGTCGGGTGGGTAAGCCTGCCGGAAGGGATCCGTCTAAAGTGCGTTCTTGAAAGCATCCAAAGTGGTGATTATACAGATCTCCTCTGGCAAGTTGTTCCATAACTTGGGGGCCATGGCTATAAATACTCTGTGAGAAGTTGTTCTTAGCCTGACCTTTGGGTAATCTAATAGATTCTTCCCAGATGTTCTGAGAGTGTGGGGCGGATTGTATAGGGAGAGACGTTCTCTCAAGTAGCTCAGGCCAAAGCCATGTAGGGCTTTAAAGGTAATAACCAACATTTTGTATTGCGTCCAGAAGCTAATTGGCAGTCAGTGTAGAGATTTTAGAACTGGTGTTATATGGACTGACCTAGATGTTCCAGTGA
>NW_024835787.1:0-1246 GCF_019175285.1 Sceloporus undulatus
ATAAGAGTAAACCTGCCTCTGGCGTACAATCTAAGGAATAATAGGATAATACATATAAAATACACAGCAATACAGGAAATGGTTCAATAAAACAGGCACCAAAAGAACATCAAATAGCAAGCGACAAATATGCAATGCTTGGGAACGCTGCCCTGAACAGGATGGTCTTCAACTCCGTTTTGAAGCTGGTTAGAGAAGTGATGGCTCTTGTGTTTCGTGGGGGAAGAAGGTTCCAGGAGTGAGAGGCAGCAAGTGAAAAGGGGCGAATCCGAGATGGGGCAGAGGAAATCCTGGGCTGGGACAGCCGACCCTGACTACCAGAACGGAGGGAACAACGGAGTGGGAAGGTGGACATCTATCCACAGTGGGCATCCATACACAACACCTTCAAATGTGCAGCTCTGCTTCTGCAACTGTGAACTGAATGCGAGAACGCCCAATTCCTTCCACTAAGGGGAACTCAGGCATGCTGAAGACACCAACTGGATATACAGGATATACAGTGGTGCCTCGGGTTACGAAATTAATTCGTTCCGCCGCGGCGTTCGTAACCCGATGCATTTCGCAAGCCGAAAAAGGCTTTTCCAAAGCGCGGCTAGCGGTCGCGTTTGAATTTCGCGCCGAAAAAAATTTCGTAACCCGAAAAAACCTTCGTATCCCGGAACAGTTTTTTTCAATGGAGCTTTTTCGTATCTCGGAAATTTCGTAACGCGGCGCATTCATATCCCGGGGTACCACTGTATAGGGTTTTTTGTGAGTTTTCCGGCTATGTGGTTTTGTTCTAGAAGAGTTTATTCCCGACTGTGGCTGCAATAGATGCCAGCCACAGATGCGGGTGAAATGTCAGATATAAACTCTTCATTAACATGGTCACATAGCCCCAAAAAATACACAAAAACCTATGTATGCCGGCCATGAAAGCCTTCGACTTCATACAGGATATACTTTGATAGAATCATAGAATCATAGAATCGTAGAGTTGTAAGAGACCACAAGGGCCCTGATCCAGTCCAACCCCATTCTGCCATGCAGGAAATCCAAATCAAAGCATCCCTGACAGATGGCCATCCAGCCTCTGTTTAAAGACCTCCAAGGAAGGAGACTCTATCACCCTCCGAGGAAGGAGTGCATTCCATTGTCGAACAGCCCTAACTGTCAGAAAGTTCCTCCTAATGTTCAGGTGGAATCTCTTTTCCTGCAGCTTGCATCCATTGCTCCAAGTCCTGTTCTCTGGAGCAGCAGAAAA
>NW_024835788.1:0-1246 GCF_019175285.1 Sceloporus undulatus
AACAGACATAAGGAAACAAGAAAAAAAGTGCAAGGACCCAACACTGGAAGGCAAAAAAACTTGCACAGGCAGCAAGTAAAAGGGACCCATGGTCTGCTATGTCTCTACACTAATGCACAGAGCATGGGAAATAAGCAAGATGAACTCGAACTCCTAGTACAACAAAGCAAATATGATATAATAGGCCTCACTGAAACCTGGTGGGATGAGCCTCAGAACTGGAATGTAGAAATAGAGGGGTATAACCTTTTTAAGAGAAATAGGCCAAACAGGAAAGGAGGAGGAATAGTACTAAGAGATATTTACACCACAGAAGAGATCCAGGACATCAATCATGGAAGCCAGGTGGAGAGCATCTGGATAAAAATTAAAGGGGAGGGAAACAACAAGGATAATAATAAATACATAATAATAAATTTTATTTCTACCCCGCCCTTCCATGGATATGATCAGGATGTTACGGTGGGAGTCTACTACAGACCCCCAAGTCAGATGGAGGAATTGGATGATGCCTTTCTAGTACAGATGACCATACACTCAGAAAGGAGAGATGTAGTAGTGATGGGGGACTTCAACTATCCTGATATTTGCTGGAATTCAGACTCAGCCAAATCCTCAAGGTCTAGCAAATTCCTCACTTGCCTGGAAGACAATTTCATGGTCCAAAAGGTGGAAGAGGCAACAAGGGGTCAGCTATTTTAGATCTGATCCTAACCAACAAGGATGACTTGGTTAATGGGGTGCAAGTGGTGGGATCCTTAGGTGGAAGTGACCATGTTCTCCTGGAGTTTGTTATACAGTGGAAAGGAGAAGCCAGGCATAGTCAAACACACATTCTAGACTTTAGGAGAGCGGATTTCAGTAAACTTAGAGAAGTATTGAGGGTGATTCCATGGTCAGAAGTACTAAAGGATAAAGGCATTCAGGACGGATGGGAATTTCTCAAAAGGGAGATACTGAAGGCACAATTTTAAACAGTTCCAGTGAGAAAGAAAAACGGGAGAAGTCTCAAGAAACCAGGATGGATGACTAAGGAACTTTCAATGGAGCTAAGTTTTAAACGGAGCATGTATAAGAAATGGAAAAAAGGGGGAAATCACGAAAAAGGAATTCAAAGAAATAGCAGGCATTTGTAGGGTAAAGTCAGAAAAGCTAAAGCGCAGAATGAACTCAGGCTTGCTAGAGAGGTTAAGAACAACAAAAAGGGTTTTTTTTGGATATGTCCGCAGCAAAAGGAAGAAGAAGG
>NW_024835789.1:0-1246 GCF_019175285.1 Sceloporus undulatus
ATCTTGAGTTGCAAAATAATAAAAATCAATCAATGAATAATTTATTATGGGACATGGCCAGCTTAAAAAAACCAAACAAAATAAATACAAGTATTACAAAGCATCACAAGAAGTAAATTGCATTCTAGCAATAAGGGTAAACATCAATTCATAAAATGAAATCCTAAACCTGGCAGGTAAAAATTGTCCCAAATAACTTTAAAAAATATAAACTTAAAACTGTAGCCTGACACTATGTCATAATTATTTCAAGATATTTCATGGCGGTTTCTGCATCAGTTTCAAAAAATTTCTGTGACAAATAACAGCAGCTGCACAATATTTGGCAACTTTAACAGTTACCTGCTCCTAATAATACAATTATTTGCAAGCTCTCCTCTCCGACTTCCATGAACTTGACTATCTCTTGTACACACAACTCCAGAGCAATCCACACCAATCCGCATGTGAGCTGTATACTGTATTTGTTGTGAGTCATCTCCTGGTGCCACACAGCATGAAACATCCACTGCATTTAGCTTGCATCATGCCTTGGGCTCTGACTCAGGACTCTATGGCAGTCTCACAGGATATGATGCCACCTGTCAATCAAAGTATTTCTACACATGTTTAATAGAATATTTTTTCAACCGTCCTTAGTCTATCTGCTCCCAGTGATTCCCTTAAGGCAGTCCCCCTCCAATCTCTTTTTGCTAGCTCCTATGAGTAAGGATACAATCGTTTCATGGATTTTGGATATCTGCAACAGGATCAGGCGCGGGTCACTCACACCAACTTCATTAATTTAATGTCAAATAGGGAAGGGTAAATGGGGGCTAAATCTGGGGGAAATACCTCACTTAACTGATTTTCAGTCTTCTCTGTCATTATTCTTCTTTACAGAAGAACATTTGAGTCATGAGAGAGTCCACACAGGAAAGAAGTCACATAAATGCCAGCATTGTGGGAAACGTTTTTCTACAAAGTCAAAGCTAGTGAGACATCAGAGAGTCCACACAGGAGAGAAGCCATACAAATGCCAGCATTGTGGCAAATGTTTTTCTATGAAGTCAGACCTAGTGAGACATCAGAGAGTCCACACAGGAGAGAAGCCATACAAATGCCAGCATTGTGGCAAATGTTTTTCTATGAAGTCAGTCCTTGTCACCCATCGCAGAGTCCACACCAGAGAGAAGCCATACAAATGCCAGCATTGTGGCAAATGTTTTTCTTGGAAGTCAAACCTACTGAAACATCAGAGAGTCCA
>NW_024835790.1:0-1246 GCF_019175285.1 Sceloporus undulatus
CTTGTAATAGTCTCTAATGATCCAAGTCCATATAGTAAAGCTGCAGCTGGAATATCAAGGTTTGGTATTTGAAATTTATACTTTTTTTAACATTTTCAAACCATAGATGCTTGAATCTGTGTATAAAAAAATCCGTGTATAAGGAGGGCCAACTGTATTGTACTTTTAACTCTTTAAAAAAACACAGAAACTATCCCCTGGTGAAAGGCAAGAGTGTTATCTGTCTTGGAAGCACTGACATCCTTCTGTTTTCTTATCCATCCAGCCTTTAGTGTGAGCACAAACAGTTATATCTACTGGAATTTTGTAAGTTCTTTGGCATTGTTTTCCTTTGCTTCAGATCCTTTGTTACATGCCCCTAACTTTTCCCCTCGACTTATCCACTGGTCATATCAAAATCCATAATTTTAGCCCCAAAACTTGCCTTCAACTTATACATGAGGTCGACCTATAGTCAAGTATATACGGTAATTAGGGCAGAAAACTCATTATTGAATATCTTTACCATTTTACTGATCAATTTCTCTTGAAATCTGTATTTCATACTTATCACCTAGCAAAATGTCAGTCAGATGAGGAATTTGTATGGAGTACACGCTTGTTGCTCTTGGCTTTCTGCTTCCACCACCAATGGGCAATTAAGTGTAATAGTTGCTACACTTTTCCTTAATGTGAAGTTACTTCTTGGACACACAAAGAACACAGATACAAGGCCAGAGACTAATGTAATTACTGTCGAAGTCACTGTGATAATTATCGAAAGTATGAAAAAGTCAGCTCCTCTACACAGTTTAGAGTGTGGAAACGGGAAGGACACTGAAATCTAGCAATGGGATTTCTTTAGTTTATACCATAAATCCCATTTAATCAAAAATAGTTTGTGCGAGGAACAGTTCATGAACAGCAACTGAAAAGAACAAAAATACAAGCTAACAAATGCATAGAATATTATTACATACAGTCGGCCCTCCTTATACGCCGATTTGCCATGCGCAGATCTGAGCATACGCGCATGGCAAATCCAGGGAAATTGTCCCCAATGGCAGCACGCGTGCACGTGCACCACCATTGGGGACAAAAGTCCCTCTCCTCCCCTCCTCTTTCCCTCCCTCCCTCCCTGCTACCTATCTACCTATCTACCTTCCCTCCCTCCCTCCCCCTTCCCCTCCCTGATAACCTGCTCCATCGCCGCGCCGCCGCCTCCTCCGCCACTGCGATTCAAGGACCAGGTGCTGCTCGTGGAGGC
>NW_024835791.1:0-1246 GCF_019175285.1 Sceloporus undulatus
ATCATAGAATCATAGAGTTTGAAGAAACTGCAAGGGCCATCCAGCCTTTGCTTAAAGACCTCTAAAGAAAGAGACTCCACCACACTCTGAGGGAGTGTGTTCCACTGTCAAACAGCCCTTACTGTCAGGAAGTTCTTCCTAATGTTGAGGTGGAATCTCTTTTCCTGCAGCTTGCATCCATTGTTCCTGGTCCTAGTCTCTGGAGCAGCAGAAAACAAGCTTGCTCCCTCCTCAATATGACATCCCTTCAAATATTTAAACAAGGCTATCATGTCACCTCTTAACCTTCTTTTCTCCAGGCTAACCATCCCCAGCTCCCTAAGGCGTTCCTCATAGGGCAAGGTTTCCAGACCTTTCACCATTTTAGTCGCCCTCCTCTGGACACGCTCCAGTTTCTCAATGTCCTTTTTGAATTGTGGTGCCCAGAACTGGACACAATATTCCAGGTGGGGCCAGAGCAGAATACAGTGGCACTATTCCTTCTCTTGATCTAGACACTATACTTTTATTGATGCAGCCTAAAATTGCATTGGCCTTTTTAGCTGCCGCATTGCACTGTTCACTCATGTTCAACTTGTGGTCTACTTGGACTCCCAGTAGTTTCATTCATCCAGGTGTCCCCCATCCTATATCTGTGCATTTCATTTTTCAGCCCTAAGTGCAGTACCTTACATTTCTCCGTGTTGTATTTCATTTTGTTAGCTTTGGCCCAGCTTTCTAATCTATTCAGGTCATCTTGAATTTTGATCCTGTCCTCTGGGGTATTAGCTACTCCCCCTAGTTTGGTGTCATCTGCAAATTTGATACGTATGCCCCCAATTTTGTCCTCCAAGTCATTAAAGGTGCTACAAGATCTCTCTAGTTATGTCAATATATATATTAGAATATATATATATATATATATATATATATATATATATATATATATTGATGTTATTGAGATATGCTATATATGTATAATACTGTATATATAAGGTGTGTGTAATATATACAAGTTCAAGTTTTGTGGCTACAGCCATCTATTAGTGCAATCAAACTGACTTTCCCTCCATCCTGCAGCCCTCTGTGATGCTCACAAAATACCGCTGCAGCAGGTTTCTAGGTTCTGACAGCAGAAGCACCTCAATGGATTGCAGATCAAGAACTTTTGCTTGCAATTCTAAGGGCTGATTGTATATGTGCACTGTACTGTTGTGTTGAAGTGGCTGAAGAAACCAAGTAACTTGCAATCTATTTATTATTTTTT
>NW_024835792.1:0-1246 GCF_019175285.1 Sceloporus undulatus
CTGTCAGGAAGTTCTTTCTCATGTTGCAGTGGAATCTCTTTTCCTGTAGTTTATTGCTCTGGGTCCTATTCTCTGGAGCAGTAGAAAACAAGCTTGCTCCATCCTCAGTATGACACCCCTTCAAATATTTTTGCCTGGGAGGCTGCCGCTAAGAACCACATGAAGCCAGAGCTGGAAGAAAGGCCACAACTTTATTAGCAACAGTAAACAATTGGTAGGGTTGGCCAAAAGCATAAGGTCAGGATCTGAAATATCGAAGAACCCCCCCGGTTGTTTGATAAGCAGCTTGCCTGGTGACTGCCAGGCATTGGGATGACCTGGGGCTAAGGAACGCCAACTGGCAGCCATGGAACCAGCTGCTCACTTGTTCTCTAAGCCCCTAGTCACGGGGAGACACACCCATGTTGTGGCTCCCACAATGGCCACAATGCATGCCCTGATTGCCCCCGGGTCCCGAATGACTCCCAAACCAGTGCTCTGTAGCCCTGATACCACACCAACCAGATCCATGACCTATGCTGCCGCCCCCAAAGTTGTGACTTGAACCACAAACCCTAGGGAGGGAGGGTGGCAGAGCCGAGCATCCAATGGTGCGGGGCCAGACCACGTGGCCTTTATATAGGCCCTGGCCCCGGCCCATCATGTGATGGCAGCAGCTCCTCTTCCAGGGCAGCCCAGCCAATGAGCCACCCTGGAGGACCGGAGTCGCCGCCATAGAGCGGTCCTCCGCCCTCCTAGAGCAGCACGAGGCCTGCCCCTTCCACCCTGCATGACCAATGGGGACGGAGGGCTCACCCCAGCAAGGCATGCTGGGGCGATAATCACCGCCGCGGCTCCCGGAGGCAAAGCAGCCTGCCCGGCGAGACGGGAAGCCACTCCAAACAGCTCTACCATAACACTTCTTAACCTTCTCTTCTCCAGGCTGAATATATCCAGCTCCCTAAGTCTCTCCTCATAAGGCATGGTTTCCAGACCCTTCACCATTTTGGTTGCCCTCCTCTGGAGATGCTTCAGTTTGTCAACATCCTTTTTGTATTGTGGTGCCTAGAACTGGACACAGTATTTCAGGTGGGGTCTGACCAAAGCAGAATAGAGTGGCCCTATTACTTCCCTTGATCATTCTAGACACTATACTTCTATTGATGCAACCTAGAATTGCATTGGCCATTTCAGCTGCCATATCACACTGTTGACTCATGTTCACCTTGTGGTCTACAAGGATTCCTAGATCCCTTTCACATGTACT
>NW_024835793.1:0-573 GCF_019175285.1 Sceloporus undulatus
GGCTATTTTCTATTTCAGGTGACCTTTGCAGATGTGGCAGTATATTTCTCAGAGGATGAATGGAATCTGTTGACGAAGAAACAGAAACATTTGTACAATTATGTAATGATGGCCAATTATGAGAATGTGGCTTCTGTAGGTAAGGAACCTGAATCTATTGCTCTTTCTATAAAGACTGAGGGCCCTTTCATACTATATTATCATATCGCTTTGGTTCCACTAGAATGATAGACTGATAGAGTTGGAACAGACCACAAGGCCATCCAGTTCAACCCCCTTCTGCCATGTAGGAATACGCATTCAAATAACCCCCAAGAGATGGCCATCCAGCCTCTCTTTAAAGACCTCCAAAGAAGAGGACTCCACCAAACTCTAAGGGAGTATATTCCACTGTCAAAGAGCTCTTACTGTCACAAAGGTCCTCCTAATGTTTAGGTCGAATCTCCCTGTGTCTTGCATCCATTGTAGTGTCTCTTTTTCTCTGTCGGAGCAAAAAGCAAGCCTTCTCCTTGCGCAACATGACACCCTTTCAAATATTTAAACTTGGATATCATATCCACTCTTTATCTTCTT
>NW_024835793.1:673-1246 GCF_019175285.1 Sceloporus undulatus
GGCTATTTTCTATTTCAGGTGACCTTTGCAGATGTGGCAGTATATTTCTCAGAGGATGAATGGAATCTGTTGACGAAGAAACAGAAACATTTGTACAATTATGTAATGATGGCCAATTATGAGAATGTGGCTTCTGTAGGTAAGGAACCTGAATCTATTGCTCTTTCTATAAAGACTGAGGGCCCTTTCATACTATATTATCATATCGCTTTGGTTCCACTAGAATGATAGACTGATAGAGTTGGAACAGACCACAAGGCCATCCAGTTCAACCCCCTTCTGCCATGTAGGAATACGCATTCAAATAACCCCCAAGAGATGGCCATCCAGCCTCTCTTTAAAGACCTCCAAAGAAGAGGACTCCACCAAACTCTAAGGGAGTATATTCCACTGTCAAAGAGCTCTTACTGTCACAAAGGTCCTCCTAATGTTTAGGTCGAATCTCCCTGTGTCTTGCATCCATTGTAGTGTCTCTTTTTCTCTGTCGGAGCAAAAAGCAAGCCTTCTCCTTGCGCAACATGACACCCTTTCAAATATTTAAACTTGGATATCATATCCACTCTTTATCTTCTT
>NW_024835794.1:0-1246 GCF_019175285.1 Sceloporus undulatus
AACAAAACTATTATGGAAAATTATTTCCTTCAAGGCTCGCCTTTAAGATGGGGATGAAGATAACTCCTGAGCATTTTCAGAGTGCAGCAAACATGGGAAAGATGCACAAAAGCACAGCAAGTGAAAACTTATTAAATTTCAGCAACCTGAACTCTGAAGGGGTTGTGAGAGAAAATCCTTTTGAAACTGGTTTGTAGAGGGAAATTAGCATTTGAAAGGGTGCTGAAGCAAAGCTATTTAGGAAGGATTGTAAAAGCCCAAATTTAACAACTCACCCTCCCTCCTTGGGAGGCAAGAAGGAAAACAAAGTCAAGAGGCCAGAGAGACTAGCAGAGTCACATATTCACGACCACACACAGAAACAAGTATGGGATATGAAGACCAAACTCTTTGTTATCAAACTCTGGATGATAACACAGTAGAGGACAGAAAAGAGAGATGGGGTGGACTCTCCTCCCCCTTTTTCAAACAGAACAATGGGATCTCAAAAAGCAAGAAAAGAGGACAGTTTCTCCTCCAGGCGCTGAACAGGCTCATTCTGCTCTTTTTAGGATGATGGGCTATGCAATACAAATAAATCAAATATCCTGACTCCATCTCCCTCACAGATCGCTGTGGGATGCACATCTGGCTTTGTAGAATGAAAAAAACCATAGTGCGTCTAGTATCACTTAGTACAGGTCCTAAACAAAGCAAGTCCAGCAGTACCTTCTGAGTGACTGAAAGAGATAGCATTTCAAAAGGGAGGGCTAAAGCACAGTCCTTAAGAAGAAGAAATTAGAAGCCAGAATGTGTAGCTGGTTACACTCTCACAACCACAAAAGACAAAACAATTGTGAGCTAAGAAGATGAAATTACCTTCATGTGAAAAATAGCACAGTAGGAGACAGAGAGAGATTGAAATGAATCTCTCTACCCCTCCTCAAACAGAACAATGAAATTTGCACAGATAGATTGCACTCTGCTAGTCAGGCTCATCTAACAGAAACTATGAAAGTCAGAAAAACAGAGATGAACAAGCAAATAAACTAAGTTTGTAGTCAGCAAACTATCACTGGGGGTGATGGAACACACAATCCTTTTTGCCATGCTAGTAAGATCTGCCTGGCCCAATCTCTCTCACAGCTTGCTGTGTTATGGAAATCGAGCTCCTCAGGGAGAGAGGGAAAACAAGAAAACAAAACGCTCAGGATAACCAACCAGTGGAGAAGAAATGAGACATAGGTTTTTCTAAGTACCACCAAGT
>NW_024835795.1:0-1246 GCF_019175285.1 Sceloporus undulatus
CACGGGAGCCGCGCCATGTGGAGGCTCCGGCTCCCCCGCAGACTAACCGGCGGCAGCAGCAGACCACCGCAAAGCGGCGGTTTGTATCCCGCCACTGTGTCATTGAAACCGAGAGAACTACTTGTTTCTGAAGGTCAGGATATTGATTGGTATTTGTATTTTCAGCTCGCTGAAAGGTTTAGGTCTGACCAAAAATTGATGGGTATTTCTTATGAGGAGAATAACTTGGACAAAATTTTTGTGGATAAAAAGAGTAAACATCTTTCAAAATATTACAAGATCTTGAAAGAGAGAGATTTGGAGGATGAAATTGTTAAACACTCCAAAATGGTCACAGGATTTGCAGAAAGCCATCAATATAGATCAATGGGAAACATCTTAGAGGGAGACAAGGAAATTTACCTTGTGTCAAAATTACAAGGAGAACTATACCAAAATGTTATATAGATGGTATATGACCCCTCTCAAAATTAACAAAATGTATAATACTGCTAACATTAAATGTTGGAAATGAGGGAAACAGGATGGCACTTTCTTTCACCTTTGGTGGAAATGTGACAAAGCCAAGGAATTTTGGAGTAACTTTCATAAATTAATGACAAATATACTCCACACGGATATTCCTTTAGATCCCCGTATTTTTCTCTTAAACATGACATGTATATTGGAGGATGTCTATGCTAAGAAATTGTCACGTCTAATTCTCTATATGGTAATGCTGGCTAGGATTCTCTACTCTCAATATTGGAAAAACAATGTGGTACCAACTGAAGTGGAATGGTTAAGTAAGATGTGGGAAGCTAAGAAATTGGATATTCTGGCAGAAAGCCTGAGGAATAAAGACATAAATGTTGTAATTAAGGATTCGAAATACTTAGATAAATACTGTGGACTTAAGGTATTATAATTTCTGCTGCTTAACTTTGTTTAGTTTGCTTAATTTTCCTTGTTATAACTTTTTTGAATAACATAAATATATTTGTGATATTCATATATTTTCATAGAAGCTGATGATTTAATATCAGTTTGGAGGAATACAAATGGTGTTATAAAAGCGGGGTACCATGTGTTATGTTGGAAGTGTATGAAAACTAATGTGGATTATCATATAATCATTTATGTATTCTTTGTCTTGTATGTTTTGTATTATGTCCTTTTTATATTTTTTGTTAATAAAAATAAATAAATTTTAAAAAATTACACCTAGTTTAGATTATATCCCAAAGCTTTACATTTCAGCTTCATG
>NW_024835796.1:0-1246 GCF_019175285.1 Sceloporus undulatus
GGTGTTTAGATGACCCCCCCCCCCCCCCCAAGCAACACTGCAGCCATACTATGGGAATAAAAGATGAACTAAAAAGAAGCTGAATTTTTCTGCTTTTTCCGGGAAAGTGCACACCTTCAACCCTGCATATAAATTCACCGATGTCAGAGGAGTTCTAAAGGAGCAATCTATCCCAACCCCCTGCATATAAACACACCTATTCAGGTGCACATTTAAAAAGGACAGAGCCACCATACCTAAACGGTCATGTTTTCTTTATGTTCAGCATCAGATCTGCCCTTGCATTTTCATCTTTGACCATCCTTATTAACTGTTCCAATTCCTTAATGTCTTCTGCTAATATTATGGCATTGTCCACATATCTTAGGTTGTTAATGTTGCTTTCTCCTATATTAACTCCTCCTTTTTCTGATTCTGTCTCTGTTTTTCTTATGATGTTTTCAGCCTATAAGTCAAACAAATAGGGTGATAGGATACAGCCTTGCCTGATCCTTTTACTTATTGGCATCCACTCTGTTTCTCCAAATTCTGTTCTGATGGTGGCCTCTTGTCCTTGGTACAGATTCCTCTTTAGGACTATCAGATGTAGTGGCACCCTCATGTTTTTGAGTGCATTCTATACGATCAAATGCTTTGCTCCTGTCTATGAAACACATGCTGATTATTTTTTTTGCAATTCTTTGGTGTGCTCCAGTAGCCATTGTATGTTTGCAACATGGTCCCTAATGCCCTTTCCTTTTCTGAATCCTGCTTGCACCTCTGGGAATTCTCTCTCCATGTATGGTTGGAGTCTACGATGCAGAATTTTGCTTGCATGTGAGATTATGGCTATTGTCCTATAGATACTGCAGTCTTTTATATCTCCTTTCTTGTGGACTAGTATGTATATTGAGCATTTCCAGTCTGTTGGCCACCTCTTTATTTTTTATATTTGTTGGCATGTTTCAGTTAGCACTAAAGTTGCATCTATCTGTGTGCATTGTAGCCGTTCAGTTGGGATATCATCTGTTCCTGGTGATTTATTTTTTCCCATTTCCTTTATTACAGATTCCATTTCACTTCTTAGAATTTGAGGATTGTCTTCATATGGCTCCTCATTCCAAATGTCATTCATTCCCTCATCTCTTTTGTATAACTCTTCTATGTATTGCCTCCAGCATCTCTTTATTTCTTCTTGTTCCCATATAATGTTTTTCTTCTTCTTCTTCTTCATAGAGCATCCCTGCCATTGGTTTGAACTTTGCTT
>NW_024835797.1:0-1246 GCF_019175285.1 Sceloporus undulatus
GAATGAGTGTACTTCCACATCTGAAATCACTCTTCTATGTTAGATTTTAGACCTAAAAGTGTAGCCATTTCCTGTAACATACATACATACATACATACATATATATATATATATATATATTAGGACTAATAGGATGCAAAGCATCTCTGATTGCTCAAATTCTCATGGATGAGAACAGATCATGAGTGCCATCTCCTGGTGAGCAGGACATTTTCAGATGCAAAGCATAGTAGATCATTACACAGACAAGTGTGCTGAAAGACAGATAAATTCTTTACTAGGGTCAAATACATCTCCTTTAACCATAGTTGTTCCATCAGTCATTTTAAACATGCTATATTAGCAATATTAAATACATTTAAACTCCTCTACCTTTTTATTTTTGTCTAGACTCTCAATATTGCAATAAGCTTGATCGTTGTGCAAGTTGGTTTTAAAATGCATTTTAAAAAATGGATATTTTGTGGTGGTTTTAATTTTTTTAAAAAAAAATACTCCACTAAGCATATGCCCTAAGAAAATAATCAATGTTAATTTGCACATTTTAATTCCAAAGGAAACAGACAAGTTTGTGATTAATGTAAACGAGAGGATAATATGCATAGCCTATGAGCAAATCTGTTATGCAGAGCTTATAGCTGTCCCTGTGCTTCTCTGGCAGTTTTAGATTAATGACTGGTCTGAAGCACTGAACAACCCATTTACAGTAAATGTATTTTCTCCCTTGTTGGATTGAGTGGGTTTCTTGTCAGTAGAAGAATTCCCTCTTCTGTGCAAAGTCGTCTCTAGAGTCTAATAGCTGAAAGGGAATCATGCACATCGAAGAAGTTTCCAATCCTACAACAGATAAAGCCAGTCTTAACGTTAACCATAGTGAAGCAGAAGATTGTGGGTGTGTCACGAAATGGCAGAAAACTGTTAGGTTATTTCACCTAGGTTATTTAGGTTAGGTTCTTTCACCTAGGCTTTACAGCAGGAGCTCCGTTCTTACTGCAGTAACACTTGTAAGTGAAAAATGAATTATACCTGTTTCTACTGCTGCCATTGCGTTTTCTTCCTGGCTCCTCCTTAACCCCCCACTTCACCCCACTTCTCTGCCCTATGCTCTACCCAGCATGCTTTCTTGTTTGTTTATTTTATTTTATTCAATTTTTCACTAAATTCCAGAGTTCAGCTACTGTGATTTAATTTGAATCGTATAATTTTAAAGCAATTTAATAGAAGCTGCATGGGAATAGCAAGGGGG
>NW_024835798.1:0-1246 GCF_019175285.1 Sceloporus undulatus
CCAGCATATCTTATACTGGCAGATAAAAGTGTCAGATTACACCTGAGGAGGTTGTGCAACTTACACAACTTATCACAGTGATGACCCCCCCCCCCCTCCCCGAAATAGCACATTTCTGGAAATGGTTGAAATTGAGATGAGCCAATTTTGAAAATGTAAAAGGGAAAATATCATTTTAATGTTAGGGATGGGGTTTGAAAATTTAGGGATCATGTTCAAGGAGAGGAAAGCTATAATTGAATTCACTAGGAACCACATGTAAAGAATCAATAGCCCTTCCAACAATGTAGGATTAATCATTTGAGACCTGAGTTTAAGTCCCCCCTTTAAGCTGATCACAGGTTCTGGGTCAGTTAATGCTTTCTATCCTTTTTTCTTTCCTTTGCCCTTTACAGAAGGTCAGGGGGGCACATTTTCCACAGTGAGGTTTATTTAGCATAATAATAGTAGAATGGGGAAGAGCATGTAAAAACAGTAAGATGTTTGGGATTTTGAAAAAAATAAGCAATATTGTAAACAGGAGGGTTGGACAGGATGTCTTTATGATATTTTTCAACTCTATGGTTCTATGAAATAGCAGAAGACGCCTGAAAACATCTGTGCCATACATAAAATAAAACTGTTCTATAGTCTCATATATTGTTTCAATCTGTCCTCCATGCAACTCAGTTTGCCGCTTTTTAATGAATTATATCAGTAATTGTCTTGTTTGTTCATTATTTCCTGTTCTTCAACATGGTCCCCTTTCCCCATTCTGTGCAAGAATAGGATTCATCCAACCTAAACCCAGGAAAATTCCAGCAGATGTACAATAGCATGTCTGTTAGCCTAAACAGTTTTATTGTTTTTCAAACAATGGCCATTGACTCCCTCTGTGTTCTAAAACTATCATTCTATTTTGTACAATTGTGTTATGTACATCAACACTGCCACTTCCTCTGTAATGTTTTATAAAGCATCTCTGTCATTAGTAAACATTATGTTCCTCAATATCAAATCCATTTGCTTTTAATGTTTTCCTATTACTCTGTTCAGTACATTTGTTAGCAACAAAGCAAGGACTTTTTTCTTGCTGGGGAGGAGGTCACTTCACATATACAAGAGGTAGACAGCAGGAAGAATGCTGCCCACAGAAGTAAGGAAAACAGGGATCATTCTGGGAGCTTGCAGCTACAGAATCAATTTGAAGATCTCTTACTTATCAATCCAATCGTTTAATATTACTTTCAATCTTGATGCCAAAATC
>NW_024835799.1:0-1246 GCF_019175285.1 Sceloporus undulatus
TATATCAGGGTTTTTAGTTTTTAATTGTTGTTTTTATGCTTTGATATTGTGTTTTTAATATGTTATACTGTTTAATACTGTCTTAAGGGGGGAGGGATAAAGTGTTTTTAATTGTTATATTTTATATTTTACTGATGTCAACCACCCAGATTGGTTTGCCATAGGGCGGTATACAAATAAATATTATTGTTGTTGCTGCTGTTGTTGTTGTTATTGTTATTATTATTATTATTATTATTATATGATAGCCCTGTTTAAATATTTGAAGGGATTTGAGGAAGCAAGCTTGTTTTCTGCTGCTCCAGAGAACAGGACCCGGAACAATGGATGCAAAAAGAGATTCCACCTCAACATTAGGAGGAACTTCCTGATAGTAAGGCCTGTTCAACAGTGGAAGAAACTCCCTCGGAGTGTAGTGGAGTCTCCTTCCTTGGAGGTCTTTAAGCAGAGGCTGGATGGCCATCTGTCGGGGATGCTTTGATTTGGATTTCCTGCATGGCAGGGGGTTGGACTGGATGGCCCTTGTGGTCTCTTCCAACTCTATGATTCTGTGATTCTAATGTTTTTGTATGATGCATCAACCAACACTTAAGTTTTGTTTCCTTTTTAGGAGGGACACTTTTAACCATTTGACAACATGGTTAGAAGATGCTCGTCAGCATTCCAATTCCAATATGGTCATTATGCTTATTGGAAATAAAAGGTAAAACAAAATGGTTTGAAGTAATGTAAATTTACTAGTAATTCTAGCTGCAGTTATCAGCTTTTCCATTGCATTATTTGCTGAAGTTGGTTTGAATCACTGAGTTGCATAAAAATTGACATTGGTTTTAAATTCCATAAAAGCGGTGATATGTTTAATTCTCCTTTCCTTATTGTACACTCAACTAACTTTTTGTTTAAGCAATTGTACAGTGTGTTACTTCTGATTACCACATTATTTTCATATTGATACTTGTTTTCTCTAAATAGTATCCCACTTCAGTTTACCTCAGAATTACCATACTAAAATTCCCCACTTCAGGTGGAGTCTTATAGAAATGGCTTTTGCTTGTTTTCTGCAAGTATTAGCATACCTCGCCGTTGGTAGTTATTTTTTTAATGTATTACTTCATTACTCGATTAACAGGATGAAAAAGTTGGTTATTTGAAAGAAGTACTGTGTTATATCTTCTAAATGTATTTGATATAATCTCATTTTCTCACTTGTTACTTTAAATGTGTAACCTAAAACTAATGCTGGTCT
>NW_024835800.1:0-1246 GCF_019175285.1 Sceloporus undulatus
TCATACTCTCCATGTGGTCTTCTGTACGGAACAGGCACATCCGTGGGTGGAGGTAGTCAATATCTCTGCATTGTCATGGACAATGGATCATTTCCTGGTCAAGGTTGAGCTGAAGGCCACTATTTCCCCCGTCGGGGTTGGAGGACCTATTAAAATGGTCCGCCCTCGAAGGTTGATGAAACCCACTAGGTTCCCAGAGGCTTTAGAGGGTTTGATGGCTGGTAATGCCTGCGAATCTGTTGAAGCTCTGGTCAAAACTTGGAACAATGTTCTTACCAGAGCTATAGACACTATTGCTCCCAAGCGCCCTTTTTCAACCCGCTTCAAATCGCAGTTCATGGTATACTAAAGATCTCAAATTAATGAAGGGGGCTGGACAACGGTTAGAGCGCTTCTGGCAGAAATATGGACTGATACCTGATAAGGGTTTATCTTAAATCCTATGTAGTAGCAATAGATGCAGCTAGGAAGTCCTTCTACTCTGCATGTACTGCATTTGCAAAGTCTCGTCCTGCAGAGCTATTCAGGATGGTAAAGGACTTGGCTCAAATGTCCTCCACCCTCAAGTCTTTGTGAGAACCTACAAAAGTCTGCTCTGATGCTTTTAATAACAACTTCACAGACAAAATCTCTCAGATAAGAATCAATTTGGACTCTGGCTTTATGACAGAGGCGACAGGAGAAGTATCCAGACCCTCCGCTTATACAGTTCTTCTGGATGTGCCGGGGGTTCAGGAGCCTCCCCTTCTTTCCCTCATTTCTCCCTTTGAGGAGACCAAAAGGGAGCCCAAGGTGCAGAGCTGGAAAGTCAGGAAAGGAAGGATCTAGTTTGGAAATATAGCTGTCCCTGTTTATTTGTATTTGTGTTTGTGTGTTTGCCTCTGCTGTTCTTATGGCTGGGAATGGAGCTGAGGACTGAGGACAAAAGAAAGGTTCAATTTTGGGCAAATTCAGAACTTCTGTGCATCAAAGAGTCCAATGTGTTGAAATAGCAAAAACCTTTATTGAGAACACACAGAAATTCAGTGTTTAAGACAGAACTGCCCACTCCAATACAAACAATACATTAAAACACCAAAACCTAAAACATCACCCTCTTCTAAACCTAGCCCCCACCTCCAATTCCCACAGTCTATGCTCTGCAGGTAACAAGGACCCTTTGCCATTCCCACAAATTAACCCTTTCTGTTAATACCAGACTCCAACCTTCTTAGGCCAAAATCCCACAAATTGCAATAGCTATCAT
>NW_024835801.1:0-1246 GCF_019175285.1 Sceloporus undulatus
TTACCAGTCCTCCTTATAAAACAGATCTATTGCAGTTCTTGTTAAATTTGAAAAATTCCTTTTAAATTTGCAGAGACGTCATTCAGAAAAAGGTGAAATAAGATGTTAACCATGGAAAATACTTCCCCATAATTAGGTTGAAGAAGCTATTAAGGAAAGGGTTAACAAGCACCAATAATCTGCTCTTTTCCAGAATCTGCTCTGTAGGGACTCACCAGAAACTTGATATTCACTGGAAATACTCTTTCCTCTTCTAGAATATCTTTTTTTTTCTTTACTGTGCTTTATATAATATCCTTTAAGACCATGGGAAATAGCATCATTTCTCTGGACAAAGGTTATTTGGAGAGCCAGGCAATCTAAAAGATAGAGTTTGGCAACTCACCTCAGCTGCTGGATCCCTTTGCTCCCATCTCCTTAGGAATCTACAGCTGTTCATTCTAGAACTGAACTGCCAGCCTTGCCTTTTGTTCTGCGTATCTGAGAAGGATTATTCCACATTGATTGCATCATTTTGCCTCCATCTTCTGAGTAGTGAAGGAACATTAAATAACATCACATTCCAAGCTTTTCTTATTCTTACATCCCAATATCCTTGGTTTCAGACAAATAAAAGAAATATATATAGAAAGTTCACTTGACTACATGAAGTTTTGATAAGGAAATGGTTGGCTGGTTTTGGTTGTATGTCTCTCCCCCCTTTTTTTGGGGGGGGGGTTATGTAACACAAATGTACACAATATCTTCTCTTCTCCTATTACCATTTTGTGCTGAATTGTGGCCCCCAAGAAATGCCAAGTGTCTCCCATGAAAGCTCCCTTCCTCCTTCCCCTTGCTTTCTACTAAGCTTGATGCATCACTGAAAGATTTATGAGTGCGCCTCAGCAGAAACATCACCAATGTCATCACAATCATGATGTACAAATGGCAAAGTGTGGGGGATAGGGAGACTAAGTTTAAGTTATTTATTTATTGATTTGTTTTATTTAATATCCCACCTTTTCCTAATATGGGACCCAAATGGCTTGCAATATGTTAAACCAAAACAGCTAAAACAATATACAGGTTGAGTCTACTGAATCTGGAATTCTTAAATATTCCAAAAACCCAAACCTTTTCATGTATGGCTAAGATAGTGGCATTTTTGCTTTCTAATGGTTCAGTGTAAACAAGCTTTGTTTCATACACAAATTTATTTGAAATACTGTATCAGAGGACCTTTAAGCAATGTCTATAGGATGTATAT
>NW_024835802.1:0-1246 GCF_019175285.1 Sceloporus undulatus
CCCCTTTTGTGTGTGTGCCTTCAGCTTTTTTAAAGCATAGGAATGTGCTTTAAACCTCTGCCAAACTTCCTTTTGACATGGTAATTGAGTTTGAAATGCAAAGTAATTAGCGTAATTATTCGACTTGTCTTTTATTGTCATTCAGAGAAATCTGTGAAAAATATTTCGCTGGCTGCTGAAAGGGAGAGAAGAAATCACCCTTTGAAAGGGAGATTTGTGGAACGAATATTTTTTAAAAAATTCTCCTCAAGGTCTCACTGAACGAGGAGAAAAACATGGGTTTCTCCAATCACTATCATCCAGAGACATGGGACACGGTGTTATCAGTATGCTGATGACACCCCAATATGTTTATCTGTGTCCCTGACTGTTGCAGTGACTAAGATAGCATCACTCCTCTGGATGCCTGCCTTGAGTTGCTAATTGGCTGGATGAGGAAAAACAAACTCAAGTTGAATCCAGGGAAAACAGAGGTACTTGCGATAGGCAACCTGGGTCCGTGGAATGGGTTTTATCAACTGGACAGGATCACACTTCCCCTAAAGGGCTGTGTTTGCAGTCTGGAAGTACTCCTGGACTTGTCCTTCCAGCTGTCATCTCAGGTGAAGGTGACAGACAGGAGTGCTTGTTATCAACTTCAGTTGATTCACCAGCTGTGACCCTACCTGGATCAAGGAGACCTTGAATCATTGGTACATGCTGTGGTAACCTCTAGTCTTGATTTCTGCAACACGCTCTACATAGGGTTACCCTTTTGCCAAGTTTGGAAGCTTCAGTTGATCTAAAACATGGCAGCGATATTGGTCAGTGGTGCTCCTAGGACTGACGGCATAACACCTGTATTAAAAAATCTCCACTGCCTGCCGAGCTTTTATTACAGACACAAAAAACTAGATGAACATCTACCTCCCAGAGGTCTTTCACTTTGATTGCTGCAAAACTCTGGCACGACCTGTCAGAGGAGATCCATCGTATAACCACCTTGGATGCTTTTAAGAAAGCCATTAAGACGGATCTCTTCTGGTAGGCCTTTCCACCAGAGCCGATGTGAGCAACATACCTACCTTTTCCCTGTCCCTGCCTACATAACATACAAACACTAACTCTGGCTCTGCTATTGTATTTGACTTGTATTTGTATTATATTCATTTGTATGTTTTGTAATCTGAGGGTTATTTCATAAGGTTTTAATATTGTACAATGTATGCTTTGTATGTATTGTGTCTATTGTGATCCCGCCTGAATC
>NW_024835803.1:0-1246 GCF_019175285.1 Sceloporus undulatus
GAGGCCGCCAAGGAATCTCAGGCGCTGTAGGCTCTGTTTCAGAGAAATGAACTGACAAAACCACCTCTGAGGATTTCTTACCTAAGAAAACCCTATGAAATTCATGAGGCCACCATAAGGATGACTTGGTTAATGGGATGCAAGTGGTGGGATCATTAGGTGGAAGTGACCATGTTCTCCTGGAGTTTGTTATACAGTGGAAAGGAGAAGTCAGACATAGTCAGACATGCATCCTAGACTTTAGGAGAGCGGATTTCAGTAAACTCAGAGAAGTATTGAGGGTGATCCCATGGTCAGAAATACTAAAAGAGAAGGGAGTTCAGGACAGATGGGAGTTTCTCAAAAGAGAGATACTGAAGGCACAATTTCAAACAGTTCCAATGAGGAAGAAAAACGGGAGATGTCTCAAGAAACCAGGATGGATGACTAAGGAACTTTCAACTGCGCTGAGTTTGAAACGGAAGATGTATAAGAAATGGAAAAAGGGGGAAATCACCAAAGAGGAATTCAAAGAAATAGCAGGCATGTGTAGGGTTAAAGTCAGAAAAGCTAAAGCTCAGAATGAACTCAAGAACAACAAAAAGGGCTTTTTTGGGTATGTCCTCAGCAAAAGGAAGGAGAAGGAAACGGTAGGGCCACTGCGTGGAGAAGATGGCAAAATGCTAACAGAAGACAGAGAAAAGGCAGAATGACTCAACACCTTCTTTGCTTCAGTCTTCTCAGAAAAGGAAAAGGGGCTCAACCTGAGGATAAAGGAGCAGAGGACAGAATAGGGGAATTTCAGCACAGAATAAGTAAAGAGATAGTAAATACCTTGTTAATCTAAATGAATTTAAGTCTCCAGGACCAGACGAACTACATCCAAGGGTATTAAAAGAGCTGGCAAATGCAATATCGGAGCCATTGGCAATAATAGTCTTTGAGAACTCTTGGAGAACAGGAGAGATCCCAGCAGACCGAAGGAGGGCAAATGTTGTCCCTATCTTCAAAAAGGGGAAAAAGAGGTTCCCAACAATTATTGTCCAGTTAGTCTGAGATCAATACCAGGAAAGATTGTGGAGCAGATCATTAAACAGAAAGTCTGTGAACATCTAGAAGGCAATGCCATAATCACAAATAGTCAACATGGGTTTCAGAGAAAGAAGTCATGCCAGACAAACATTATCTCTTTCTTTGATAAAATGACCAGCTTGGTAGATGAAGGGAATGCTGTGGATATAGTAGATCTTGATTTCAGTAAGGCCTT
>NW_024835804.1:0-1246 GCF_019175285.1 Sceloporus undulatus
GTCTCTATGGGTAAGTTGTAGCTCCCAATGGACCAAATATCCTGCCTGAAAGAATATACATGCAGGCAACTTATAAAGATATAAAGTATAGTCCTTAGGGGAAAAATATACATATGTAAACTCCTGAAATAGTATCCAGACTTACCTAGGACTGGGATGTCCCACACACAGTAGCAAGCTCTAATGAAGTTAAACAAATTGGGAACTTTATATCCCTTCACAATCATACAAACTAATTCACCTGTGGAGCCCCACCTAAAACTGTTCTGAAGCAAGCAGGATCCTGTAGGTAATAGTTACTATTAATATATCCATACAGTCAATCAAACAAATAGTATTCATAGTAACAAACATAGACATAGGTAAAGAGGAACAGGTAAATAATTACAGAATTTCAGACCAATTGCAGTTCTCATTCAGTCCATGTGGTTTCTGTGTTTCAAGAGTGAAAATCCAAAACAGTTCTCTTTGTCGGAGTTTTCTCTCCAGATGTGTCCCAGTTCCAGAGATTCTTTCTATTGTCCAAAATCTGATGTCCGTGTCCGAGTGTTTACATTGAATAAAATGTTGGACCATAGGTGCCTTTATTCTTCTATTTCTAATGTAACTCCTATGTTCTGATATTCTCATTTTTATTCTTCGAGTAGTCATACCAATACAGTGGTACCCCGGGATACGAATGCGCCGCCTTACGAAATTTCCGGGTTACGAAAAAAATCCATTTAAAAAAACTGTTCCGGGTTATGAAGGTTTTTTCGGGTTACGAAAAAATTTTTGGTGCTTTTCGGCGCTATTTCACACGAAATCACGGCTTTTCCCCATTAGCGCCTATGGGTTTTTCGGCTTGCGAAGTATTTCGGGTTACGAAAGCGGCGGCGGAACGAATTAATTTCGTAACCCGGGGTACCACTGTATACAAAAGATCACATGGACATTGAATGGCGTACACAACTCCCTTAGTATTACAAGTAAACAGGTCATTCAAAGTATACAGTCTGTTATTTACAGGATTAATGAATGCAGTGGTTTTGACACAATATTTACAAGCACTAACAGTTGTAGCATGGGACATTCCCTTTGGTTCTCCTCTGTAGTATGTTTTGCTGGGTCTCCTTAACTGTGCACCTACTATGGACCAAATGGTCTGCAAGGTTCTTAGCACGTTTATACACAAACACTTTGTATTTTAACATTTTTTTAAATACATTCATTGCATTTGAGTGCAACACACTGTTTAAATAAAATT
>NW_024835805.1:0-1245 GCF_019175285.1 Sceloporus undulatus
ATATATATAATTAAATCATTATATATAATATATAATCATATTATTATTACAGCATTCTGTTTATATACATATATGTATATAATTAAATCATTATATAAATATTAAATCTTTATATGCATATTATTATTGCAGCACAATAAATAATGTTTATATATATATATATATATAATTAAATCATATATATTATTATTACAGCACTATATATGATATTATTATATATATGTATTATTAAATCATTATATATATATTATTACAGCACTATAGATTATATATATATATATAGAGAGAGAGAGAGCATATATATATAATATAATTAAAACATTACACACACACATATATATATAATTAATATTATTACAGCAGTATTGATTATGTTATTTTTATATAAATATATATAATTAAATCATTTTGTATATATAATATTATATTGTTATATATAATACACTTGTCCATCCTTATTTCTGGATTTGACTTTTGCAGATTTGATTATTCACGGATTTGATTAATATGTTCTCTCTAGGAATATCTAAGTCCTCCAACGCAAGCAACTCTATGGTCAACTTTAACCAAAAGTCGCTCTGAATGACCTAGATTCCTAGAGAGAAGACTGCACTAGGCATTTGTACCTCCTCCAGTGCAATGCTTTAGCCAATGTCTGGCAGATGTTGACCATAGAGTTGCTCTGGAAGACCTAGAGATTCCTAGAGAGGTGTTCTCTCAGGTAAAAACATAGCATTTTTGTTATTTGTAGACTACAGACTGCACCCAAACATCTGCCTTTTGGCAGAAACAGGTCGTGGCATTCCTTTGTGTCCCTTTAAAATGCTGGAGCTCAGTAAAAGAAATGGTGTGAGGCTCAGTAGGAGGAGAAAGGAGAGGCCTCAAGGTTTTGTTTTGTTTTAATTTTTGAAATTTAATTTTTTGAATTTTTTAAAAATTAAAAATGTATTCTTTTTAAATTTTCTTTAAGAACATCACATTTTACCAAATTTTCACTTTAACCACAGAAAACCATGTACATGTAAACATCCAGGAGTAGCCGTGTTGGCCATATAGCAAATCCAAGAACATCAAAAATTCACCAAACTGATACCTTTATGGGAACAACCAAAATGCACACTATACATGCTGCAAGCTTTCGAAGTTCTAGTGGCTCCTTCATCAGGCAAGGTGTTAAAAAACATTGAAGATGTTAGTCACAGGTCTTCATTTTGCTGTGTTTGTTCTTAGTTCAGATGGTATGGA
>NW_024835806.1:0-1245 GCF_019175285.1 Sceloporus undulatus
CAGTTTCTCTCTCCTCCATCCACTTTCCCCCCATCTTCAGCTTACTTGCGTTTCCCAGCAGAGAGGGTCCTGACCTCCTGAATCATGGGGTTATGCACCTCCCATTAGCTCCTGTAGGCAGGGACAAAGAAAAGATGGGCCCCCTATATAAGGAGGGGCTAACCCCCCTTGGGCCTCAGTCTTGTTCCTGCCTAAGCTCCTAGCAGGACATACTTCTTCGCCAGTGAATTCGTTTTCCTTCATCGAAGCAGTCAGCGTTGTTTTTTATTGGCCTCCCTCCCCCCTCTTCCCTGCTGTGAGACTCTGGAAATACTCTGACCAAAAATCCACAACAAACTTCAGATGATACAGAAAATTTATTGAAGGAGTTGGCATGAAGTATTCTCGCCACGTCTTTGCCAAAACTGAGGGTCCCAGACAGAGTCAGACCCTTAAAATTCCCCCCAACCCCTCCCTTTGAGTTGGTTCCCAGCTTTTCTGCCTTTGATGTAGAATCCCTTTCTTTGATCTGTAGGAAGGAAGGAAGGGGGGTTGATCATTTGGTTCCTGGCGCTTCTATCCAGTAGAGATCTAGGGCTGTATACAGGTTTGGTTTCAGATTCCCAATAACCCCTCATAAACTGCCTACTGCCATGCCCTACGTGACCATCCGGCTTAGTCCCCATGGTGGCATCCCCCTACTCTTCTCAACGTTACTATCTATCTATCTATCTATCTATCTATCTATCTATCTATCTATCTATCCATCCATCTATCTATCCATCTATCTATCCATCTATCTATCTATTTATCTATCCCTCTATCTATCCATCTATCTATCTATCCATCTATCTATCTATCTATCCATCCATCCATCTATCTATCTATGTATCTATCTATCCCTCTATCTACCAGCCTATCTATCTATCTATCTATCTGGCAGAAGCCACCCTGAATGCCTGACTGAAGGTGGATTCTGACAGTCTGCCTCCCCAAGCCTTATCACCCTCCTTTTGGCTTGTCAGGATAAGCCAGATGAAACTCCTTAACCAACTTATCAGCATTTACATCTTTCACATTCACCCATTCAGCCATGTCGACAGGGAAATGTTTCCACTGCACCAAATACTCTAACTGGCCCCGCTTCATCCTAGAGTCCAAGATTTTTATGATTTCAAAATGCTCTTCTCCTCCAATCAGCAGAGGCAGTGGTTCCATCTTCTCCTCGTCTTCATTACTCCTCCGAATCGCTGGTTTCAATAAACT
>NW_024835807.1:0-1245 GCF_019175285.1 Sceloporus undulatus
TCAGCAGACCATAAGACAAATCACACCTTTCATGAAATTTAGATAAAATGTGGAAGTTACACATTTCCACCTTGAATCTCATTTTAGAGGAAAAGTGGATATAAATCTCATAAATAAATAAATAAATAAATAAATTTCCTATTCTAAAATCCAATTATGAAATTGAACTGACAAATCTATTGTAGTTACTTGTAGGCCAGTTAGGCTCAAATATACAGATTAAAAATGAGAGTATAGTATCTGCACCCAGCACCTGCAGAAATCTGGGTTCATTTCTAAGTGTTGGGAATCCCTCTTTCAAACCTAGCTGTTTGCATTCAAGTCAGACAAAGTCCACTTCAAGCTTACTCTGGAACTACATTTCACTTTCACAAATTTCAGTTCTTTGAGGTTTTCTTTCAGGGAACTGTAATGCAAGATAGAGAAGATTACTTAATATGTAGAGACAGGCTAATTATTTGAGATTTGGTGTAGCAAACAAGAACTTGTTTCTTGCACAGGGACATGGATTCACAAATGGGGCTTATAAACTAGCACATGAAGAAATCTTGGTCACTCTTTCCCATTCCTGTTACATCTAGGTTAAAACAAAGAAAGTAGATAAAAAAAGGTAAGAGAGCACTCCAAAAGCAACACATTTCACTGCACGTTATAGTAAGCTACAGTGGAAGTATAAGGTTCAAAAATAGGTTTGTAAAAGAGTTGACTGGGGTACACTGAAAGAACTTAATTTTTAAACCCTGACAAAAGGATCAATGGATTATGAGAAAGAAATGACTTTATTGGGTTTCATTGATGTATTTCAGTTTAAGAGGAACAGAAGCTGGTCCATGACATTTTTTTTGCCTGATGCAAAAAATATAAGACAGTGCCATGTATAAAAACCAAGGCTGACAGATGAATCTTTCTAACTACCAGTACCACTAATGCAATAGTATCTTTTCATGGATCTGAGGGTAGCAGGGTGGTATAGGGAATATGAGAATGATTATATTACATAATAGCAACATTTTGCAAAGCTGCTCATCCCTTGTTGTAGTTTGCTCTATGGCTAAGATTCCGGCTACCTGATGGACCATATCTGTGTCTGCCCGGACTTTGAGATTCTCGTGAGAGACCCTTCTTTCACTCCCACCAACTTCACAGGTATGGTTGATAGGTATATGAGATTGGGCCTTTTAGGTGGCTGTCCCTTGCTCTGGAACCCCCTCCCTATAGAAGTTAGAATGGCTCCTTCCTTGCGGC
>NW_024835808.1:0-1245 GCF_019175285.1 Sceloporus undulatus
TGGTTGAATCTGCACTGCAGAATTCATGCAGTTTAAAACCGTTTTAACTGCCATGGCTCAATGCTATGGGATTCTGGGATTTGTAGTCTCTTTTCACACTAGAGCTCCCGAGAGAGGCTACAGAGCTCACAAAACTACAAATCCCAGATCTCCATAGAATTGACCCATGGCTGTTAAAGCAGTGTTGAAATGAATGATTTCTGCAATGCAAATTAAACCTCTGTCTCTGAATCCTAGCCCCTTGAAAGAGACCTTAGCAAAGGTGAGTCCCCCTTGACTTCTATGGGGCAGAGAGGGAGAGAGAAAAGCCCCAAACAGCCATGAGACAAAGAGAGATTCCTACTCTAGGGATCATATCCAGAGGTTGCCATGCTGGCTGGAGCATACAGCAAACCACAATAACACCCACAATCCACAAAACAGGGATACCTTTAGTGGCCAACCAAAATGCACAAAAAAGATGGACGAAAAAAACTTTTGAAGCTCAACTGGGTTCTTCATTGGGAAAAAGTGTTAAACGTCAAACAGGAGAAAGGTATCACTGTTTTGTGGATTTCTGAGGTTATTGTTTGCAGTGTGGCCAAAAAAAACCTTCTCCTGGATATGATTTCTAGATTTCAGGATTCTGTACTTTTTAAAACTTTATTGGTAAAAGGGGGAAAAAAACATATAGGACAATCAACAATAACACAGATACAATTAAAAGACTTGACAAATACAAATATTCACAAGCGACAAAACTTGTAAAACATACTAAATTACATTGAAACTCACCATACATCCAACTTCAGATTCCACAACAAACAAACTAAAAGACTTCAAAAGTTTATGTTCTTTGCTGTGTCTTTGTTTTGTCTTTATCCGTTGTATGCCCTTCAGTCTTCCTTTCTTTTTTGATATAGTCCAGCACATTATCCCAGTCTTCTATCAATCTATACATTTTAGTTTTGTTTTGTTTTTGTAAGATCCTTGTGAGTTTATCTGCTTCCAATGCATCAAATAGTCCTAACAGCCGTTCCTCTACTTCAAGAACTTTCCTTTGTCTCCATTCTTTTGCTAGGGTCATTCTTGCTGTTTTTGCTAGGGTCATCCTTGCTGTTGTGTCACAACTTCTCCCGTTAATCACTGGGCAGTGAATCCTATCCCTCCCATGGCTCCCCACATTTCTCCTAACCTGATCCCCATTCGGCCTCTCCCTGTCTCCCTGCTTCCCTTCCTCTGTTCCCTCTGGAACTGCCGCTCTGC
>NW_024835809.1:0-1245 GCF_019175285.1 Sceloporus undulatus
AAATTAGATAGGAAAAAACTGTTCCGGGTTACGTTTTTTTTTTTCCGGCTTACGAAAATTTTTTTGGTGCTTTTCGGCGCTTTTTCGCACGAAATCGCGGCTTTCCAGCGCTAGCGGCTATGGCTTTTTCGGGTTGCGAAATCTTTCGGGTTACGAACGGCGCCGCGGAACGAATTAAATTCGTAACCCGGGGTACCACTGTATATGATAAAACTAGACATTGGCGGGATACAGACGGGCAAAAAGGGGTGTGTTCATGATGTCATGAAGGTATAGCCTTCAGACAGCCCTTACCTGAATGCCGCCATGAACACTCCACCCGCACACCCCAAGCGGGAAGAAGCGGCATTAAAAAGGTGCCGCTTTTCCCCGCTTCTTTTCTATATGCTGCGCAACTGCGCAGCTCTGTCTATAAGCTGCTGCACTGGTACGCCAGAATTGCTACGCCGCTAATTTAAGTTGCCCATTTAAAAGCTCCGTGTCTGCTGCGTCGCATAATGAGTCGGGGTCCTGGAACATGCGCAGTTTGCACCAAGGCTCTAATTAGAGCATCAGATGTCATGCAGATGTGGAAGCTGCAGCACAGCTGCACTCTATTTTAATGCTCGTAACCCTAACCCTAACCCTAGAGCAACATGTACGCATGCGCTGCTAGAATTGTGGAAAGTTTGGAATTTAAAGTGAACCCCTACACACATTCCTGTGCCATTTTCACCTAACAATAAAAAAAAGCTAAAACTTTAAATATTTACATATGTACAAGGGAGGTGATGGGGGATGGCAGGGGGACAGCGGTGGCAGTGGCGACAGCTGTGGCTGTGCATTGCAGATTCAGCAAGAGCGTGGGGACCAAAGGAGAGGAGGCATCCATGATGCTGGTGACACTAGCAACGTGCAAGTGGACAAGGATGCCAACACCAGCTGGCAGGAGACCACCATTGTTCTTGGGCAGGGCAGGGGGAAAAGTTTAAAGGGGCCTGGGCGCTTTAAATGTGCACATATGCTTTCTGCCGCCGGTGCTGAGCGCAGCAGCTGTGCAGCTGCGCATCTGCCAGCCGGCAAAAGAAAAAAAAAAGCCCCGTTTTTGGCTGCACGTGCGGAAGCTGCCTCTCTTTGCAGCGTCCTGCGAGGCGGCGGTATGGAAACTGTGGGTCAGAAACGGCCCCAGGTGAGGCGTCTTCACTGCCCCCCGTGTGGCAGCCCCATACACCTTAGCCACGCCCCCGGGGCGGGCGGTCTGGAGGC
>NW_024835810.1:0-1245 GCF_019175285.1 Sceloporus undulatus
CTCCCTCCCTCTGTCTCTACTTCTTACTACTTCCAACCCTTCTTTCTGTCTCCTTCCTTCCTTCCTTCTTTCCTTCTGTCTCTACTTCCTGCTGCCTCCCTCCCTCCCTCCCTTCGTTTTTCCTTTTGGTTTGGGCAATGAGGGCTTGTATCGCTGATGTTCTCTGGGGAACTTTCTGTACAGGGCTCTGGGAAATGAGGACTTTTGGTCATCTCTTGGAATTGTTGTTTGCTAGGGAGAGGTAGATAGATCTGCTGGTGTTTTCATGGCCTCATTCCCACTACCTTATGAACCCGATGGCAAGAAAAGAGTTGAAATGACCCTGGTTCCCACTTAATCCGAATCGTTGGAGCCATTCTGAGAGGGGGGCATGCTCCACATGCATTTAACCCACGTCTTTTTGACGCAAGTGTCGTGAACCACAAGCGGATCAGAATCGATTCAAATTACCCCTTCGGCCGGCTGGAACTGAATCATGTTGAATCAATTCATTTGTGAATGGGAACCACAAGCGGTTTATTTTGTTGCCAGAAAATGCGATTGGGGCAAATGTACTGTAAACCACAACCCGATGTCGAATGGATCCAACGATTCGGGTCACACACCAATTTCTCTGTATGTGGGAATGAGGCCCATATCTCACTTTGGGAAGTGGGAAAAGGCTGAGTGGGGCTTTTAGGTTTAGGTTTCATTTTTCCTGACCTCTCTCCTGCGCTCTAAGGTCTTTTTTGGTATTTATGCTACGGCTTTACGGAAGCGATCAGAGATCCACCTGAGGATGCCACTCTTGGGGCCCCACCAGTGGGCTTTCTAGAGCGCCATTCTGGCCGCATCGCTGGACAGGAATGATGGTCAGTGGTGCTAGGGATGCTCTGAGGTTGTCACATTGAATGGCCTTTTTTGTTCCCATTCCAGACGTACGGAGCCGCAAGGAACCTGCGTCAAGAAAGATGACGTTGGCTGTCCTGCTCTTGCCGTGGATCCCCAGCCCTCTTTCTCGGTAAGGAAAGAGTCTTTCAGACCCACAGAGGGGCCTCATCTTTTGCCCACTAGTGTCCTGAGTCAGGACCATGGCCTGTGGTCAGGCATGGAAGGGCCCTGAGCCCTCCCCTCGAGGGTGGCCAGGTGTCCTCCTTTTCCAGGACATGTCCTATGTTTCAACCTCCTGACCAGGAGGAATAACAAAATGTGCTCCATTACCAGCATGGCTAAGAATCATGTATTTACATTGTGTGTGATGACTTC
>NW_024835811.1:0-1245 GCF_019175285.1 Sceloporus undulatus
ATTAACATGTAAATCACTTCCTCACAACCAAGGGCCACATAGTATCTGTGGCTGGCATCTCTGAAGATGCCAGCCACAGATACTGGCAAAATGTCAGGAATAAACCCTTCCAGAACATGGCCACATAGCCGGAAAAACCCACACAAATTTATGAATTCCAGCCATGAAAACCTTCAACTTCAAACAGTCCACTCTTTTCTTTTCTTTTCTTTTTTGCCTGTTTGTCAACTCCTGCGCTGTGATTATTGTTGCAGCCTTAGGTAAAAGGTACATTAGATTGATCCTATTCCACCATTAAGATCAATCAAGTTGAGGAGAATAGGAAATAGATTTAAAGGTTTATACTTTGGAAGTGGTTCGGTAGGTGGGTCTGAAATGTGGGAATATTGGAAAGGTAGATTTGTGGATGGTCCGTGCCAATTTTGAGTTAGAAAGAATATAACTTGATTATGTAGAATGGTTTAAATTGGACAAATGATCTCCAGCATGCACTACTACTAATACTACCACCACCATCACCACTAACTCCTTCTCCTCTTTCCTGCTTTTATCTCAGTATCAAGGCTTAAAAAACTATAACAGATACAACTAAAATAAAAAATCATAAACAATTTTTTTAAAAAAAACATTGATGTTGTCAATTAGAATTAAAGATATGAACATGAAAAAGAAAAAAAAATGTAAAGTTACAGTACTTTTTCCCAAGCAATCAGGCCTCAATGCTATGATGGAAAAAAGTGGAAGCTGTGATTGTCTGGATTGGAAAGGGAAAGAAAGGAAGAAAACTAGGGGAGGGGGGAGATATATATCCCTATTATTTCCATTTTGATTAGACATAATTGGAAAATGAAAAATGGAAATGTGAATCTAGTTAAACTGCCAGTGTTTTTTTTTGGGGAAAAAAATTTCTTTTATTATTTAATACAGAAATAGTTATGAACGCTTGGATTTGAGAGGCCCTAGCAGTAGGTACATTGTACATAGAGCAGCACAAAGTGGGTCTAATGGTGCTGAAAAACTAATGTACATTTCATCTTTCTCTATGAGCTTCGCCTAAATGCCCTAAAAATCCTGTGTGATCTTGGAATCTAAGCAGGGTCATCCTTGGTTAGTATTTGGATGGGAGACTGCCAATGAATGGTATTTGTTGTAGGTCATATTTCACATGAAGGAACTGGCAAAAACCCTTCTGTGCACTCCTTGCCTACGAAAACCCTATGCAATTCATGGGGTCACCTTAAATTG
>NW_024835812.1:0-1245 GCF_019175285.1 Sceloporus undulatus
ACCTCCAAAGAAAGAGACTCCACCAAACTCTGAGGGAGTATATTCCACTGTTGAAGAGTTCTTACTCTCAGGAAGTTCCTCCTTAAGTTTAAGTGGAATCTCTTGTCCCTGTGGCTTACATCCATTGTCCCACATCCTTTTCTCTGGAGTAGCAGAAAGCAAGCCTGCTCCATCCAGAATATGACATCTCTTCAAATATTTGAACAGGGCTGTCATATCCACTCTTAACCTTCTCTTCTGAAAGCTAAACATACCCAGCCTCCTAAGTCGTTCCTCAGAGAGCATGGTTTCCAGACTGTTCACCATTTTGGTTTCCCTCCTCTGAACATGCTCCAGCTTCTCAACATCTGTTTGAATTGTGCTCCCAGAACTGGACACAGGATTATTGCAAGTGAGCCCTGACCAAAACAGAATAGAGTGGCACTATTACTTCCCTTGATCTTGATACTATACTCCTATTGATACAGCCTAGGATCACATTGGCCTTTTTAGCTGCTGCATCACACTGTTGACACATGTTCAACTTGTGCTCTACTACCATTCCTAGTTCCCTTTCACACGTAATTTAACTGTCATAACAACTTCATGTGGCATCTTGGAATTTCTAGTTTTAGTGAGGCACTATTGTTCTCCTCTTTGTAAGGATTCTCAATATCCAATCCTAAATTGCCAATTCTGGAATTTTGTGGCAAGGAGCCATGGAGATTAATGTTTTTTGCCCCTAAATGGTCCTCAGCCCATTCCTGAGCAAGTTTCCTGGCTTTTGTGACTCCTCTTCCAGCCTTTTGAGGCCCTGGAAAGGCTTGGTGGGAAAAAGGCCTCCCTTGGCTCTGCAATGGCTCAGAGAGGGCCCAACAGTGGCAAAATGGCCTCCTCTTCCCCAAAGGGATGCTGTGGGATATTGAGGGGCAAAATGTTATGCCATATTTTTATTTTTATGTTTTTAAATTTTTATTAATAACAGACATCACATTGCAAACATTGCAAGCATATAAACAAACATACATAAAACATTGGTTTCAGTACCAAAACACAAAACAAAACAAACATTAAAAACTAACAACTATGTAAATCTAAAACGTTGGCGGGATACAGACGGGCAAAAAGGGGTGTGTTCATGACGTCATGAAGGTAGAGCCTGCAGACGGCCCCTACCTGAATGCCGCCATGAACACGCCGCCCGCCCGCCCCAAGCGGGAAGAAGCGGCATTAAAAAGGTGCTGCTTTTCCCCGCTTCTTTTCTGT
>NW_024835813.1:0-1245 GCF_019175285.1 Sceloporus undulatus
TCATTCTAAGACACCATGAATAATTTAAACTTACCATGGCCAATTTTGTTAATAGATCTTTCTTTTGGAACAAGAAAATCCCCTAAGAAAAACAACAACAAAATAAAATTTAAAACGAATCACGCAGAGAAGATTACTTGGAACATTTGTGTAAAAAAAGGGTGGAAATCATACAGCCCTACAGATTATTGTTGGACTGCCTCTCCCATCATCCCCAGACAATCAAGGGTGAGGAATAAGTCTAGCAACATCTGGGAAAAGAACATGATGGACATTCTTCTGGTAGAGGCTTGGATATGGAATTCCCTTTCATTAGTGGTGATGGTCCAACAACTGTCTTACCCATGCATCATAACTATCATCATAACTATTATTTATTGTATTAGCCAAAGACCATGACCAAAAGCTTAAAATATACAAAACACTTAAGATAAAAAAGTACAAAAAGTACAAAAGATCACAGTACAACAGTTTATTTTAATAGGTCCTAGTTTCTGAGATTCATACAGTTAAACCTCAATGTACAATCGCAGCCAAAATTACTCAAAAGGATTCATTACTGTGTATTGGCATAAGGGCTTTAAAAATCTTATAACAAATGGAAGCAAACTACCCACATCTCTCTCTCACTCACTCACACAAATATTCATTCATCACACACAGCAGCATCACAATGTGATATGTCACGTGAGGTCACAATACAGCCACTCATGTAAAAGTCCCCAGGTTCTGAGCCCACATTAATTCCCTGCTGGGATAGCAGATAGACAAGAAATGAGTCTCAGTACAGCCTCAATCAGGGTTTCATCATAAATTTGAAAATTCACTTCTGGAGGAAAAAAGAAGCTTAGAAATGTATCCATCTCCATTTTGAGATGAAGGAGAATCTGGCTTCAATTGGCTTTTAAACAAAATCTGACCAATCTTGTGAATAGCCAGATATGGAAGAAACCAAGAGACTTGCTCACTCTTCTATTCGCTTCAAACATTCCTTGTTTGAGGCAAACGCTGTTGGGCTTGTGTAGACCCAGGCTCCCAGGTAAGTACTCCTGGTGCCTTGCCTTCAGAGAGCAGACTCCTAGGTAAGTGTGTCCCTGCTTGGTTAAGTACCTTTTTGGACTACATCGCCCAGGATCCTCCATGCTGATGGGCTGGGTGATTCCGGCAGTTGTAGTCCAAAATGATGTACTTCCAGCCTTTAGTTGGATCCCATGCATATTTTTAGGTGAGCCCCATTGGGCTGAA
>NW_024835814.1:0-612 GCF_019175285.1 Sceloporus undulatus
GACTAAAACAAACTACTTATTTTTTAAAGAAAAACCATTCTTAGGAGGGTAAAAACAAGAATTGGGTGCTTCTACGCTTTTAAAACCGACTTAGGCTGTATCTGCACTGCAGAAATAATCCAGTTCTAAAGTGTGCTAACTCTTCTAGTTCCATCCTATGGAATGCTGGGATTTGTAGTTTGTTGTGGCATAAGAGCTCTCTGGCAGAGAAGGCTAAGTGTCCAAAGGTAAAATCCCAGGATTCCATAGCACTGAGCGGTTAAAGTGGTCGCAAAGTGCCTTATTTCTATAGTGCGGATGCAGCCTTCTTGGGAAAGGAGCTGGTGATGGGGAAAAGAGGAGAAATGCAGAATGAAAGCAGGTTATTTATTTATTTATGGTGAACTCATTTCACATCTAGCTACAGGGACATAACCAGGGCCCTCTCCAATTCCCCATCCCCTAATCCCCCACCACTCTAAGAAGGCATGGAGTATCTCTTGTGTAGGGGAGCTGCAGTGAGTGTATGCTAGGTCCAGGGGGCTTTGTTTGGTGCAGAGGGAGGAAGGGGATGCCCACCTCTGCATCGGCCCAAAGGAGGCATATGCCACCTGCGTATGTCACCAGCAGGAT
>NW_024835814.1:712-1245 GCF_019175285.1 Sceloporus undulatus
TTTGGTGAGTCATTATCCTAATAGCCTCATCTGTGTCACTGCTAGGCCAATTTATGAAAGGAAGCAAATAAAATATTGTCTGAGTTTGGCAGAGACAGTCCTGGTTAATCCTCTGTCACCCCATTACTGTATTTCATTTGCTTTTAAAATGTCCTGGTTTCTCTCTCCTCCTCCCACTTTCCCCTTTCTCAGCTCACTTCAGTTCCTGAGTGCAACTGAGTTTGCAGCCTATCAGCTCAAAAGTGGAGAGAGAAGAGGAAAGAAGGAGACAGGATATGGCCCTTCCCAGGAGGCTGAAGCAAAAGCAAACTGCTGTGCCCTTCCTAGTTTGTGTGATCTTCCTCATAAACAGCTTTGGCCATCTTCACTGCCTTCTGGGTTGCTTGTCCACATGTGTCTTGCTTTCCAATCTGTGAAATGTTGGGGATATGGGAGAATATCTCTGGATCTAAATATGGGGTGGGCCCAGTGACCCTCAATCCCAGCGTGCTCCCCAGAACTGTGATTTAAAATGACGTTTGCCTCTCAAATGT
>NW_024835815.1:0-1245 GCF_019175285.1 Sceloporus undulatus
TAATATTCAATTCATACAAGCTATTAAATAAATAAATAACCCTAAGCGTCTAATTCTGAGACTAACTTCCAAGATCCGTTCTTTAACTCTCAATCTCCAACCGACACAATTCCCCCAACTGTCTCTTGGTCTCTCAGGCCTTATATCTCCTTCTCACGGAAGCTTCCAGAAGAACCTTCATCTTACTCTCTGATTGGTCAAGTGATGTCATTCTGTGTGGGATTCCAGCCAATCAGGGCTAGGGATGGAGGGAGGGACTGGGATTCCAGCCAATTGCAGCCCTCAGAGTGTCCTCAGGAGGACTTCTTCTGTTCCTAAAAGAGCATTGAACCCGTGGCTTTCAGACAGGTCTGGTCCTTCATTTTGATGCAGTGAGGCTCTTGATGCAGACAGTTGGTTTGGAGCCATCATGAGAGGAAGCCATTCCTAATGACTGAATATGTGGTCTTCTATTGTCAGTGAAGGGAAGAGGGACCTCTAGTGTTCTCTGCCTTTTGTGGTTAAAGAACTTGACCATACAGACTGGAAATCAAATACATAAATAATAAAGATTGTATGTTTGGGTGAAGCTGCCCTAGACAGTTTAATAAAGCAGATTTTCAGGACCTACATGGAAAACCTTTCATGTGCTAAAAAAGTCTCCCATCAGACAAGAAATCTAGATGACCAGGAGCAAAGATTGCAGCCTTATCTTTTCCCTCTTACCCCTTTCTTGAAGATCCAGGGAGCTAAGGAAAAGAGAGGGGAGGGTATTCCAATATGTCCCACTCTATTGATATCCTGAAGTGATCAAATCATATTTGGGGTTCACCCTGTGCTTCCCTCCTTAATCACTCTCTGGATAAGGGCTATTTTCTTTTGCAGATCCCTTTCACACGAAGTTTCATTCATCCAGGTGTCCCCATCCTATATCTGTGCATTTCATTTTTCCTCCCTTAATACAGTACCTTACATTTCTCCATATTGAATTTCATTTTGTTAGCTTTGGCCCAGCTTTCTGGTCTATTCAGGTCATTTTGAATCTTGATCCTGTCCTCTGGGGTATTAGCTATTCCTCCTAATTTGGTGTCATCTGCACATTTGATAATTATGCCTCCAATTCTGTCATCCAAGTCATTGATAAGGATGTTGAACAGAACCCCATTGAACAACCCACTGGTCACTTCTCTCCAGGATGAAAAGGAGTCATTGTTGAGCGCCCTTTCAGTCTTCGCAGTTCGCAATTACAAATCCATGTAAGAGTTT
>NW_024835816.1:0-395 GCF_019175285.1 Sceloporus undulatus
ACAAGGTTTCAAGGTTTAAAAATCTAGGACTTTTTTTTTTAATTTCCTAGCCAGGAAAATTTTTTTAAAATTTTTTTTTTAATCTTTATTGGAAAACCATACAACAGGAATTTTTTTTAAAAAAAGTCCTACATTTTCAAACCTTGTCCTACATTTGTCCCAGTTTGGAGGTCCTAAATTATGGCAACCCTAACTGCAGTCAAACAATATCTGCAGGGCCTTGCTTTGCCTTCTCCTCCTGAGCCAAAGCAAAAGAGGAAATCTTGCTGGAGGACTTTGTGGAGAAGGAAAGGTGTTTTCAGGGGGAAGCAGAAATGGCAGTTTAAATGTAGGACATGTCCTGGGAAAGGAGGACAACTGGTCAGCCTGCCCTCAAGGACCTGCCTGCATTTAAA
>NW_024835816.1:495-750 GCF_019175285.1 Sceloporus undulatus
TTTCCCGGCCTGAGAGCTAGCCTAGGCTTCCTCCCAGACCGGGAGGAGGAGGAGGAGGAAGCTTGGAACCGCAGAGATCGCCGCGATGCTAAGCGGCCCCACGCCCCTTCTTGGCCTAGGAGCCGGCCTAGGCTTCCTCCCAGACCAGGAGGAGGAGGAGGACGCTTGGCACCGCGGAGATCGCCGCGATGCCAAGCGGCCCCGCGCTCCTTCTTGGCCTAGGAGCCGGCCTAGGCTTCCTCCCAGACCAGGAGG
>NW_024835816.1:850-1245 GCF_019175285.1 Sceloporus undulatus
ACAAGGTTTCAAGGTTTAAAAATCTAGGACTTTTTTTTTTAATTTCCTAGCCAGGAAAATTTTTTTAAAATTTTTTTTTTAATCTTTATTGGAAAACCATACAACAGGAATTTTTTTTAAAAAAAGTCCTACATTTTCAAACCTTGTCCTACATTTGTCCCAGTTTGGAGGTCCTAAATTATGGCAACCCTAACTGCAGTCAAACAATATCTGCAGGGCCTTGCTTTGCCTTCTCCTCCTGAGCCAAAGCAAAAGAGGAAATCTTGCTGGAGGACTTTGTGGAGAAGGAAAGGTGTTTTCAGGGGGAAGCAGAAATGGCAGTTTAAATGTAGGACATGTCCTGGGAAAGGAGGACAACTGGTCAGCCTGCCCTCAAGGACCTGCCTGCATTTAAA
>NW_024835817.1:0-1245 GCF_019175285.1 Sceloporus undulatus
GCAGATGTGGCAGTATATTTCTCTGAGGATGAATGGAATCTCTTGACGAAGAAACAGAAACTTTTGTACAATTATGTAATGATAGACAATTATGAAAATGTGGCTTCTGTAGGTAAGGAACCTGAATCCATGGCTCTTTCTATAAAGACTGAGGTCCCTTTCATACTATATTATCATGTCGCTTTGGTTCCACTAGAATGATAGACTCATAGAGTTGGAATAGACCACAAGGGCCATCCAGTTCAACCCTCTTCTGCCATGCAGAAATACACATTCAAATCACCCCCAAGAGATGGCCATCCAGCCTCTCTTTAAAGACCTCCAAAGAAGAGGACTCCACCAAACTCTAAGGGAGTATATTCTACTGTCAAAGAGCTCTTACTGTCATCAAGTTCCTCCGAATGTTTAGGTGGAACCTCTTTCCCTGTGTCTTGCATTCATTGTGGTGTCTCCATTTCTCTGTAGCAGAAAAAAAGCAAGCCTTCTCCTTGCGCAAAATGACACCCTTTCAAACACTTAAAAATGGATATCATATCCACTCTTTATTTTCTTTTCTCCAGGATAAACATAACCAGCTCTCTAATCTGTTCCTCATAGAGCTTGATGGTTTCCAGACCATTCACCACTTTGGTTGCCCTCCTTTGGACATGATCCAATTTGTCACACAACCTTTTTGAATTGTGGGGCCTAGAACTGGACACAGGATGATTCCAAGTGAGGCCTGACCAAAGCAGAACAGAGTGGCACTATTACTTCTCTTGATCTAGAAACTATTCTTGTAATGATGCAGCCTAGAATCACTTTGGCCTTTGTAGCTGCCTCATCACACTGTTGGCCCATGTTCAACTTGCGGTCTACTAGGAGTCCTAGAGCCCTTTCAAGCATAGTTTAATTGTGATAGCAACATCCTGTAGAATATTTGAATCTGTAGTTCAGTGGGGCACTATTGCTCTCCAGTTTCTAAGGATTCTAAATACTCCATCCTAAACTGCCTATTCTAAGATTTTGTGGAAAGAAGCCATTGAGGCAAATGCTTTTCACACCCAAATGGTACTCAGCACATCCCTGAACAAGTTTCCTACCTTGGTGCCTCTTCCATCCTTTTAAAGCTCTGGAGAGTCTTCTTGGGGGAAAGACCTCTCTTTGGCCTGCAGTGGCTTAGAGAGGGCCCAACAGTGGTAATATGGCCTCCACTTCCAAAAAGAGATGCTGTGGGATGCTGAGGGGCAAACTATTATTTCATTC
>NW_024835818.1:0-1245 GCF_019175285.1 Sceloporus undulatus
TCCTTGCCTTCTCTACTTATTCTTCTGTCTTCTTTCCTTGACCTTCCACTTTATTCCTTTCAGAATAATCTTCTCCTTTCCCTTCTTTCCATTATCTCCTTGTAATCCCTTCTTTTTTGGCATGGCTTTACATTTCTTCAAAAGGCATGTCAACTGTTTCATTCAATTCCCTTTCAGAAAATATTCCCCAATGATTCCCTATGAGAAAGTATTTTCCAATGTCCTGAGAGTATATATATATGTGTGTGTGTGTGTGTGTGTTTGTGTGTCTCCTAGAGATAAGAGAGTTGGGGAAGAACTGAATAGGGTTTTGGGGAGCTGTGGTTGAAAACACATACCAGAATTAATCCAGTTTGAGGCTGCATCCACACTGCAGGAATAATCCAGTTGGAGACCACTTTAACTGCCATGCCTCAATGCTATGGAATTCTGGGTAGGGTAGTTTCTTGTGGTACCAGAGCAGAGCCAAGACACCTCATGCTTACACTGTTAGTATCTACCTATCTATCTATCTATCTATCTATCTATCTATCTATCTATCTAAATGAATGGCTGGACCTTATGAAAACATATTTCCTTGGAAGACAGGGCCTGATGGACCCAGCTGCCTCTCCTATAACCAAAGAAGGTAATTCTTCTAGGAAGGATAGAATTGGGAGGATTTTAATTAGCTCAAATATTGCCAAGAGGTGGCCCTAAGAACACCGCGTGCCGGAATCGTGTCCCAAGGTGTATACCAGAGCCCCAAGAGAAAGAGATGCTGATACCAACTAGGTACAATTAAAAGGTGACGTTGATTAAAGCAAAGGGAAGACCACACAGCAAAAGGGGAACACACACACACACACACAAGTTCAATGCTACAGCAAGGGAGGGGTGAGTTTGGGGAAATAGGTTTGAGAAAGAGAGGCACCACTAGGATCTACTACCTTAGAAGTCTTCTCTGGGAAGTCTGATGAAGCTTGGATGGACAGTGGATCATGGTTGCAGGAGCTAGGATCAGAGTTCAAACCAGTCTGGACCAGTTTGCAGTGCTAGCACCAGCACAAGGAGGGCCCAAAAGCCTAGGGTTTTTATAGGGTGAAACGTGTCCGGAGGCTACGGGGTCTTGCTAGACAAAGGTGTTGATTGCTGGGGCTTTGTTAAGCCAAGAGCAAGTAATGTGTTGCCAATGCATTGAGGTCTGGACACCATTCGGGGGGCATCCGACTTGATTACTGAGTCGTTTAAGCTGATCACTGACTC
>NW_024835819.1:0-607 GCF_019175285.1 Sceloporus undulatus
TTGCCGTAAGTAACCATCATGTATGGAGATATATACACACACATAAAGTACAAAACAGGTCCAGAGGACTCCTAGGATCATGCACAGTAAACATCCCATACATTGAAATTTCAACAGAGAAGGTTCTCCCAGGCAGCCATACAAAATGAAGGCACTCCATAAAAGACAGTCACTATCTCACGGCCCTTTTAAAAAGTGTACAATAGATGCTACATGTTCTCTTTTCATTGTTAGTTCAGGCTGTTGTTCCACAAGAACCTAAGTTCAAAACACATTTGCTAATAGGGATACATTGGGGAACACGTGCCAACAGGGAATCATAGCGAAACGCCTGCCCATAGGGAAACATAGAGGAACGTTTGCCCATAGGGAAACATTGAGGAACATTTGCCCATAGGGAAACATTAGGAAACGCCTACCCATAAGAAAACATTGGGGAATGCCTGCCCATAGAGAAACATTGGGGAACATTTGACCATAAGGAAACATTGGGGAACGCCTGCCCATAGGGAAACATTGGGGAACATTTGCCCAAAGGGAAAGATTGGGGAATGCATGACCATAGGGAAACATTGGGGAACATTTGACCATAAGGAAACATTGGGGA
>NW_024835819.1:707-1245 GCF_019175285.1 Sceloporus undulatus
TGACCATAGGGAAGCACACTGACATCTCTCAGCATTGATTTGTTTCTTGACAAGTATTGCAGTATTATTCATTTAGCATCCTTGCCCTTCAGCCAAAAAAGTCCTACAGTTGGGGTTCCCTGCCCTTTGGCTTACAATCTATTGGGGGTGGGGGGGGGGCATGTCCAGCGGAGACCGTCTCTTCCTTCCTCCTTCCTTCCTTCCTGGGTGATGGAGCCGGGGCCACCTCTTCCTCCCTCCCTCTGGGCTGGACACTCCCTTCCTCGCCTGCTGCTGCTGCTGCTGCTTCTGGGCCTGGATGAGCCTGACTCTCCCTCTGGACCTCCGAAGGGGCAGCCTTGGCACCTGGGACCTCGATGGCGTTGGAAGAAAGAGAGGAATCAGAGGCTGCACAAGTGGCCCACCTCCAAACCCAGGGTCCAGGGTCCCAGGAGTGTCCGTGGGGCGGGCAGTGCTGGCTTTTGGGGGCTGCCGCTCTCCTCCTGCGCCTTAGCCACCGTTTGGGGCTCTCAATGGGAAAGAAAGCAGAGGGCAGGGA
>NW_024835820.1:0-1245 GCF_019175285.1 Sceloporus undulatus
GAATCTCAGGACGAGTTACAGGAGGCAGTCTCATTCGCCCTGCAGCTCTTCGACTCCCTCGGGCTGGTGGTCAACAGGGAAAAGTCCCACTTCACACCGACCAGACAGGTCAAGTTCATCGGGGCCATCCTGGACTCCGAGAACTGCCTAGCCTTTCTCCCTCCGGACCGCTTTCGGGCCCTGACGGCATCCCTCAGGCCTTGTATCTCCCACAGAAGGGTAAGGGCCAGAGATGTCCAAGTCGCCCTGGGCCACATGGCATCGACGACATTCGTCACCCCCTGGGCAAGACTGCGTCTTCGCCCGCTCCAATCCTGGTTCCTCTCCGTCTTCTCTCCGCTAGAGGACCCGCCTTCAAAGTGGCTCACGGTACCCAGATCTATAGCCGCTTCCCTCAGATGGTGGCTAGACAGCTCCAACGTCTGTACCGGGATGCCTTTCCATCAGCCCCAGACACAACTGACGCTGACAACCGATGCATCCCTGGAGGGATGGGGTGCCCACCTGCTCGACCTTGTCGTCAAGGACAGGTGGTCCACACCAGACAAACTCCTCCACATCAACGCCTTAGAGATGCTCGCAGTGGAGAAGGCCTTGAGGGCGTTCGAGTACGCTCTTGCAGGGAGAGTGGTCCTCCTCAGGACGGACAACACCACCGTGATGTACTACATCAACAAACAAGGTGGCACCAGGTCCAAGACCCTGCTCGACCTCACGCTCCGCATCTGGGACTGGTGCATTCAGAGGCACATTCTCCTCCAGGCGATTCACCTTCCCGGAGAGGACAACGACCTGGCAGACCGCCTCAGCAGATCTCCTTCGGTGTGCCACGAGTGGAGGCTTCATCCCGAGACGGTCGGCGACCTCTTCGATCGGTGGGGAACCCCCCGGATCGACCTTTTCGCGACCAGATGGAACAGACACTGTCCCCAGTTCTGCTCCAGAAAGCGATTCGACGGATCCCTCGGAGACGCATTCGCTTTCCTCTGGACGGGGGAGCTCCTCTACGCTTTCCCTCCGTTCCCTCTCATCATCAGGGTGGTGTCCAAGATGACGACGGACCGCTCCCAGGCGATCCTGATCACCCCGTGGTGGCCGAGACAACCGTGGTTCGCATCCCTTCTCCACCTCTCCGGGGGATGCTTCCTCCGTCTCGACCCACGTCCGGACCTGCTCTCCATCCAGGACGGACGAATTTTCCACCCGGACATCGAGAGCCTGCCGCTGGTGGCCTGGAGGATCCGG
>NW_024835821.1:0-874 GCF_019175285.1 Sceloporus undulatus
CTTTGGCAAACAGGACCCGAACCCAGAGAGAAGGAGAAGTCTGACTTAGAGCCTCTAGAGAAACATTCGGGAGGCCGGGAACGGTCTCGGGGCCAAGTTTTGGAGGACGACGCATAGTCCAGACGCCGAGCTCCGGGGTCGCCGGGACTTATAGTTTTCACTAAGGGTAATAGCCCTACTTGTTGGGGAACTGTTGTGACTTTTGTTGGTTTGCAGTTATTAAAGTTTGTTGCACTCGCCACGTGCTTGGAAGTTTGTTTCTGTTTCACCCTTTTTGGAGAGGAGGAGCCAAGTTAGTACGTCCATCATGCAGCCGGCCACGCCAGCCCCGCCCACACAGGTCCTTCCAGATCGAACCAACACCTTGTATCTTGCCCGGAAACTGATGGGCAGCCAGTGGAGAGATTTCAGAACTGGTGTAATGTGGGCAGTTCTAGAAGTGCCTATAACCAACCTGGCTGCCATATTCTGTACCAACTGAAGTTTCCAAACTTGGAACAAGGGTAGCCCCATGTAGAGTGTGTTACAGAAGTCGAGCCGAGAGGTGACCAGTGCATATGCTACTGTTTCAAGGTCTCCCTGCTCCCCGCCCCATGTCTCTGAATGATCTCACCCATCTTTTTCATACTCCCAAGGAGCTTGTCCACATCCTCTGTACTAACTGACTCAAATTGATCCAGAAGAACAGTATAGGCGGAGGCTCTGGATACCTCTCCTGTCGCCTCCATCATAAGGCTGGCATCCAAATCGGCTCTTATCTGAGAGATTTTGTTCACGAAGTAGTTATTAAAAGCATCACAGCAGGATTTGTAGGTTCTAATAAAGCGTTCCAATAAAGGGGGGCATTTGAGTCAAGTCCTTACCACCCTGAATA
>NW_024835821.1:974-1245 GCF_019175285.1 Sceloporus undulatus
TGTCCACATCCTCTGTACTAACTGACTCAAATTGATCCAGAAGAACAGTATAGGCGGAGGCTCTGGATACCTCTCCTGTCGCCTCCATCATAAGGCTGGCATCCAAATCGGCTCTTATCTGAGAGATTTTGTTCACGAAGTAGTTATTAAAAGCATCACAGCAGGATTTGTAGGTTCTAATAAAGTGTTCCAATAAAGGGGGGCATTTGAGTCAAGTCCTTACGACCCTGAATAGCTCCGCAGGACGAGACTTTGTAGACGCGATAGATGG
>NW_024835822.1:0-1245 GCF_019175285.1 Sceloporus undulatus
AAAAAAAAGCCTTTTCGGGTTGCGAAATTACTCGGGTTACGAACGGAGCGGCGGAACGAATTAATTTTGTAACCCGAGGTAGCACTGTATAAATAAAGCTCACCTGAACCTAAATCAATCAATAAATAAATTGTCACAGTGAGCTGCCATATTTTGAATTATTTGAAGTTTCCAGACTTACTGCAAGGGTAGCCCTATGTAGAACGCATTGCAGAAGTCAAGATGTGAGCTTACCAGTGCATGAACCATAGTTTGGGGGTCTTCAGGTTCCAGGAAAGGGCACAGCTGGCATATCAACCGAAGCTGATAACAGGCACTCTTGGCCGTCGCATCTATCTGAGCTGACTTCTGGAGCAAAGGAACCAGGAGCACCCCAAACTGCAAACATAGTCCTTTAGGGGAACTGTGACCCCATCCAGGAGCAGTAGACAAACCTCCATACCTGGGTTAGAGGCTCCAACAACAAGTACTTCTGTCTTAAATGGATTCACTTTCAATCTGATTTCCTCATCTTGCCCATTACTCCCTCAAGACATTCATTCAAAGGGAGATGCCTTCCTTAGTTGACGCTGAAGTCTGGGGCATGGAGAGATATTGGATGTCATAAGCGTACTGATAAAACCCCATCCCATACCTCCGGATGATCTCTCCAGGCGCTTTCATGTAGATGTTAAATAGCATTCGGGACAGGATGATGCGACGAAGGATGCCAAATTTAAGCTCCCCTTTGGAGGAGCAACTGTCCCCAAGCATCTCCATCTGGAATCTGCTTCTGAGATAGGACCAAAACCACCGCAACACAGTGCGCCTGATCCCCAATTCCCTCAGGCTTTCCAGAAGGATACCATGGTTGACGGTATCGAAAGCCACTGAGAGGCCCAAAAGCACCGACAGGGTCATACTTCCCCTGTTGATGCTCAAGCGGAGATCATCTAAAGAGACCATAGCAATCTTGACTCTGTATCCCATCCTGAAGCCAATTTGAAAAGGGTCTAGATAATCTGTCTCATCCAAGACCACTTGGACTTGAAGAGCAACTGCCCTCTCAATCACCTTGCTTAGAAATGGAAGATGGGGGACCGGTCTGTAATTGTTCATGTCCAAGAGATCTAGGGAGGGCTTTTTCAGAAGCGGCCGTACCACCACTTCTTTTAACAAGATGGAAAATAGCCCTCCCTAAGAGATGCATCTGTGATATAGCTCAGGTGAGTCCTAAGTGCATCTCCTCCTTGGAGGACCAGCCAT
>NW_024835823.1:0-939 GCF_019175285.1 Sceloporus undulatus
CTTTCGTGCTTTCATCTACATTCACTCTTCAGTTTGGTCCAGCAGCTATCTCTGGTCTCATGGTCTAATGGTGTCACTGTGGCCCCAGCTATTTCTAAACATTACCTCAGTAATCTACCACACCTGGTTTGCATGCTTTCTTCTTCGTGGTCTCTGCGAATCACACAAATGGGTTTATTCTGCGCCTGCGCAGCAATCCTCGGAAACTTCTAGAATCTCTAGGCAGAAAGCAATGTATCTTTCTGCAACTTTTTGGCGGTAGCCCCGCCCACCCATATATAAGGCCCCTGGTGGCCCGCTCCTCTTCAGTTCCTTCATTCCGCCGTGCTAAGCAGCTCGAGGAACTTCGCTAGCTTTTGCTTGATCTTCTATTTGGAATCTCTCGCTTTGACCTAAAACTTTCAACTGACCATTCTTTCGGACTTTTCTTTGGACGGATGACTTTTGAATTTCGGCTTGACTTCGGACTGGTAACGGACTTCTCTTACCATGGCCTCTTTCAAGCAATGTTCCAAGTGCGGGGTTAAAATCCCCAGGGCCAATGGCCACGACAAGTGTGTCCTCTGTTTAGGCGAGGCACACATTCAGGGCAGTTGTGCCCACTGCAAGGCCATGTCCGCCCAAGCCCTCAAGAACCGGGATCGGACTCTCAAGGCTGCCCTCTATGAGAGGGTTCTCAGCCAGCCTGGCGGCTCCGGAGCTTCTGGGGAAGCGGATGCTACTAAGGCCCCTAACAAAAAAGGGGAAAAACGCTCCCACCGGGACAAGAAGCGGGCTCGCTCGTCCTCACCGCCTGCTAAGAGCCGCCGTAAGGGGCCCCCAAGCATGGTCTCAGTGCCTCTGCCTGAGTCGAGGCCAGTACCGTCGACATCGCCTGTTCTCGAGCCGGTGAACACCCCAACTCCGTCTATACCGGCGTCTTCCCGGATGGTGCCACTC
>NW_024835823.1:1039-1245 GCF_019175285.1 Sceloporus undulatus
TGCTCGAACCGGTATCTTGGATGTTGACACCTCCCGCCGGGACGACCGGGACGACCTCGGCACATCCGACCCTCTGAACAGGCGGCAAAGCCCATCCCGCTTGGGGTCCGGCTCGGGCTCTCCTCGTTCCGTTTCCCCCGCTTCGGACGAGGATGCCCCGTTTGTGCCTCAAGGCCCTTCCGTCCCTTCACCCACGGACGATGTTC
>NW_024835824.1:0-1245 GCF_019175285.1 Sceloporus undulatus
GAGAGGAGAGGAGGAAGGAAGGAAGGAAGGAAGGAAGGAAGGAAGGAAGGAAGGGGAAGGGAGGGAGGGAGGGAGGGATGGAAGGAAAAGAAAAAGGGAGGGAGGGAAGGGATGGGAAGGGAAGGAATATTCTTAAAATCATCTGTAGGTATTTTTTGGAAGAAACAAGAAAACTGTGAAAGGAAAGGAGAAAAGGAGGGAGGGAAGAGAAGAGAAAGAAAAGGAAGAGAAGGGAAGGAAAAGTAAAGAAGGAAGAAAGGATACTGGCATGTTCTTAAAAATATCTGTAGGTATTTATTTTAGAGGAAACAAGGAAACCGTGAAAGGAAAGGAAAAAGGAAGGGAAAGGAAGGGAAAGGAAAGGAAGAGAGGGAGGGAGGGAGGAAAGGAAGAAAGAAATATTCTTAAAATTAAAAAATTAAAAAGGAAAGGAAAGGAGGGAGGGACGAAAAAGAAGGAAGGAAGGAAGGAAGGAAGGAAGGAAGGAAGGAATATTCTTAAAATTAAAAAAAATTAAAAAGTTAAAAAGGAAAGGAAAGAAAGGGAGGGAGGGAATATTCTTAAAATTAAAAAATTGAAAAGGAAGGAAGGAATGAGAATTATTCGAATATTCTTCAAATTATCTCTAGGTATTTCTTTTGGAAAAAGGAACCGAATGCAAAGTCTGCCTTGTATTTTAAGTTTTATTTTACCCCCCCCCCCCCTCCACCAACGCACAATTTCTTTCCCCCCCCCCCCCCCAGTTCCTTTGATGCCTTCCTTTCTTTCTTTCGGGGGTTGTGTTGTGAGTGCGGTAGTTGGAGTCTGAGAGGAACGGAAAGGAACGCGTTCCTTCTGGTCCTGGGGGGCTTCGGGGGCTGCCTTCGGGGTCTTTGGGGCTGTTTCCTGGCCGAGGAAAAGCCCCTTTGAGTCCATTACTTGGAGCAGCAGCAGCCGCCCATTTGGCGAGTGTCACTTTTCATCAGGGAAGAAAGCCTGGGAGAAACCGAGGGAGAAAAGAAGGAGAAGGAAGGAAGAAGGGAAGGGGACGAGGGTGCTTTTGGGGGGCCATGAACGCCTTTGAAAGAGGAAAATCATCATCATCATCATCATCCAAGGGATCTCCACTTCCTCCGTTTGTGGTGCAGCAGAAATCAACCACAATAGTAACAACACACTACCAAAAGAAACATTTTTAAAAATGGGGGAATACACACACACACACACACACACACATATATCCCTATTTGAAAAAATGCCTCCCTC
>NW_024835825.1:0-1245 GCF_019175285.1 Sceloporus undulatus
TGTGATGTCATTTGGTGTGATATGCATGTCTGCTGTGGCCCTGGTATTCCCCCCCACATCAATTCCCATGATCCTGCATTTTGTTTTGGCTTCTGGGACTCCTAGGTCTTCCCCGGCAGCTGCAAGGAAAAGCAGCTGTTTTTGACAGGAAATAGTGGTTCTCCATGAGGTGCCCTGCAAGCTCTCTCTCTGCCCAAAACGGTGGGCTTGGGGCTTGCCCTGCTCCTGGCCCCTTGTGCCCCTCATGGACCCTTTTGCCTCCCTCCCTCTCTTCCTCCAGGGCTAGGGGGCTTCAAAAATCCCCCCTTTTTATTAGCCCCAAAGGAGTTGTTCTTCTTCCTTCATTCCTCCTCTTTTGGGGGATGATGGAGTGGGGCAGCCTAGAGAATGGGGGGTTTGTTTTCTGCCCCTCAGGGGCATTGTTCTAGGCTCCCAGCAAACTCCAACTCCCAGAATTCTATAGCCTTGAAGCTCTACCAAATGGAAGGACTCCTTTTCTCCTCCCATTCCCCCCCATAGCTGGAGACTTAAAGGCACAGACACAGTCTCACACACACACGCAACCATCTGGAGACCCCCACCCCGCTTTTTGGGTTTTCTTGGCAGGTTTATGCAGATGGGGTTTGCCACTGCCATTTTCTGAGGAGGCTGAGAGAGTGTGACTTGCACCAGGTCACCCAGTGGAATTCAATCCCTGCCTTCTAGAGTCATAGTCCAATGCTCAAATCAAGCATAAGGTTGCTTTGGACTGATTTTGAATTGGTGAATTGCCTGAAATGAGGGGTAATGAATGCACAAATAAAGTGCATTGCCTAAATAACGTGAAATAAAGAGTAATGAATGACTAAATAATGTGAATTGCCTAAATAACGTGAAAAAAGGGGTAATGAATGAACAAGTAATGTGAATTGCATAATAATGTGAAATAAAGGGTAATGAATGAACAAACAACGTGAAACAAGGCAAAACCATGGGATCCGGAGGCAAGCCCCATTGGAAGTGTAAAAAGGTTACAATCCGATTCTGCCCTCACTGTGCATGTATAGGGATTCTAATTCAACCTTCTGACTAGAAAGGGTACATAACTCATATGATAACTTCTTTTACACTCACACTACTTTGGCTTTGGGGTGGGTGCTGTGTTCTGCTGTGCATTTGACAACCATTCGCTTAATAGTGTTCATTTTCGAATTGGCCCTACTTTCTTTTTTTCTGAAATTGGGAGACATTCCTCCTGTGTGATAT
>NW_024835826.1:0-1245 GCF_019175285.1 Sceloporus undulatus
TGTAATGCGGTCTACAAAGGGCTACCCTTGCACCAAGTCCGAAAACTTCAATATGGCAGCCAGAGTAGTCACTGGAAGATCTAGAGGTGATCATATTAAACCTATACTAAAGTCTCTTCCCTGGTTGCCTGTTACTTTCTGGGCACAGTACAAGGTGTTGGTTATAACCTTTAAAGCCCTTCAGGGCTTGGGTGCAGCTTTCTTATAAGATCTTCTTCTCCCATAAAATCTGCCCACACATTGAGGTCCTCTAGTAAAAACTTACTACACCCAGTAAAAACTAGGCTGGCTGCATTTACCCAGAAGACCTTCTCTTCTGTTGCTCCCAATTTATGGAATAGCCAGCAGGAAGAGATCTAATATATCACAAGTCTTGAAAGGTTTACAAAAGCCGTCAAGATGTATCTCTTCCAGCGGGCCTTTCCAGATTCCAGCAATCTCCTATTAATTTAATTAATCCTATTGATTTAATTAGTTGTTCAACAATTGCTCTAACTGCCTCTGCCCTATTTTTAATAATTGTTTTAATAATAATAACAAAGTACTTTTTTGATGGTATTTGAAACCTGCAAAAAATACATGAAACATCTAAGAATAGTTTGGATAGGTGCTGGATGTGCGGAAATGGAAAAGGCACATTTTTCCATCTCTGTTGGTCCTGTCTAAAAATGAAAGAATACTGGTATAAAGTACAGTGTATAATATTTAAAATGTTGCAAGAGAATCTAAAATTTGCTTGAAAAGTATTTTTATTAAATATTATAAAAAAAATGGAATGGAAAAATTGTATGGTAGAGTATTGTTTTATCTTTTATCAACAGCAAGGATGACCCTAGAAAAAGAATGAAGACAAAGGAAAGATCCTGAAGGAGAAGAACGACTGTTAAGACTATTTGATGCATTGGAAGCAGATAAACTCACAAGACTGGGATAAAGTGATAGATATATCAAAAAAGGATGGAAGACTGAAGGGAATACAATGGATAAAATATCCCAACTTTAAAGGAATTTACATCAATGTTATTTAATTAAGTGATATTAATTTTAAACTATTATGGGTAAAAGCACCTCTTTTTATCAAAAAACTAAAACCAAAAAGGTGGATTAGTTAAAGAGAGGGGAAAAGAGGGAAAATAAATTCTCTGACAACTGATAGGATTAGAAGATCTATTCCTGGTTTCTCTCGTGCTTTGCTTTTCTTGTTCTTTCCTTGTATATTGTTAGAGACATGGACTGAAGGGTACA
>NW_024835827.1:0-1245 GCF_019175285.1 Sceloporus undulatus
ACTGGATCATTTTGAGTCTGTGAGTACCGAGGATGTGGACAAGATCCTTAGAAGTGTTAGGAAGACAACCTGCTCCCTCGATCCCTGTCCCTCATGGCTAGCGGCTCAGGGGGGACCAGCAGTAACTTTAATGTTACACCGGATTATTAATCCATCTCTGAGGGATGGGCAATTTCCATCGAGCTTAAAATTGGCCACGGTAAAACCTCTGCTCAAAAAGCCCTCCCTTGACCCCCTGATGCATAACAATTATCGGCCAGTTTCGCTACTGCCATTTTTAGGGAAGGTGATCGAGAGGGCGGTTGCGATCCAGCTTCAATCAATCTTGGATGAAACGGATTATCTAGACCCATTTCAAACCGTCTTTCGGGCGGGTTACGGGGTTGAGACTGCTATGGTCGCCTTGGTCGATGATCTCCGTCTGGGCATGGACAGGGGGAGCGTGTCCCTGTTAGTGCTCTTAGACATCTCACCAGCTTTCGATACCATAGACCATGGTATCCTTCTGGAGCGCCTGGTAGAGTTGGGAATCGGGGGCACTGCACTCCAGTGGTTTCGATCCTACCTCTCTGGGAGGTTCCAGATGGTGCAGCTGGGAGACGTGTGCTCCGATAGGAGGGCCCTTACATCTGGGGTCCCCCAAGGAACCATCCTGTCTCCCATGCTTTTTAACATTTACATGAAACCGCTGGGAGAGATCATCCAGAGACATGGGGCGCGGGGTTATCAGTACGCTGATGACCCCCAAATAGTTTTCTCTATGTCTCCGACTGATGCAGTGACCGGGGATGGCATCTCTCCTCTCGTGGCCTGTCTGGAGTCAGTAATGGGCTGGATGATGAGGGAAAACAGACTCAGCCTGAATCCAGAGAAAACGGAAGTACTCGTGATAGGGTCCCCTGGTCTGGGAACGGCGGTGGTTCCACCTGTCCTAAACGGGATCACGCTTCCTGTGAAGGACTCGATACGCAGTTTGGGGGTGCTCCTTGACTCGTCGCTTCACCTTACATCTCAGGTGAGTGCGACAGTCAGGAGCACCTGTTATCAGCTTCGGCTGATACACCAGCTGTGTCCCTACCTGGGCCGGGGGGACCTTGAAACAGTAGTACATGCTCTGGTAACCTCTCGAAGGGACTTCTGCAATGCGCTGTACATGGGGCAGCCCTTGTATCATACCCAGAAGCTGCAATTAGTGCAGAATATGGCAGCACGACTGGTCACTGGTACAGCCAGGGCCAGTCATAT
>NW_024835828.1:0-1245 GCF_019175285.1 Sceloporus undulatus
GTTCTTGGTCTTGTTTTTGCAGAGAAAATGGAGCTTCTCCATTTTTTTGCTCCAGTTATGTAGTGTATTTGATTTCAGTATTGGCCATCAGGCCTGTCCTGATTTTTATTAGAAGTTCATTATTGTTCTCTATAAGCATAGGCTGGATCTACACTAGACAAATAATCCAGTTTGACACCACTTGCTATGGAATTCTGGAAATTGTAGTTTTGTGAGACATGTAGCCTTCTCTTTCAGATAGCTTTGGTGCTACAACAAACTACAGTTCCCAGAATTCCACAGCACTGAGCCATGGCAGTAAAAGTAGGGTTGCCATAACCCGCCTGGGGGAGGGACAAACCCGATATTTGGCCAGTTGGCACGGTCCCGCCCTGGTTTTGCCCCTTGCCCAGGTTTATCCCAGGTTGAGCTGGTTGCCGCCGTCTCCACTGCAACAACCGCGGCCGCTCTGCAACTGCCACCGCCATTGCTGTTGCGGCTGCTACTGCAGCCTTTCCACTGCCTGCTGTGCTTTGCCCTGGCCCTGCGTGCTCTTGCAGGAGCTCCTGCCCATCAGGCTGGCTGGCCAATGGCTGGACAGCCCTCCCCTGCTGCAGGAGCCTGTGACTGTTAGCAGGGGGTGGGGCTGTTCCAGCTCTACTCTCCCCATTGGCCAGCCAGCCTCAAGAGGAGGAGCGTCTCCTCTTTGGTCCCTCGCACGGGCCCAGGGCAGGAAAGAGCTTTGCCGGCAAGTTATTTTTCTTCCTTTCCTTTTTCTTCCCCTGTTTTTTCTTCTCTTCTTCCTCTTTTTCTTCCTCTTTCCCCTCCTCCTCCTCCTCTTTGTTTTCTTCCCCTCCTTCTCTTCTTTCTCCTCCCCCTACTCTTCTTCTTTTTCTTCCCCTTTTTTCTTTTCTTCACCTCTTCCTCCTCCTCCTCCTCTTTTTATATTTTTCCCTGTTCTTCTTCTTTCTCCTCCTTTTCTTCTTCCCATTCCTTTTTCTCCTCCTCCCCCATTCCTCCTTGGCTGCTGCTGCTCCTGTTGTTGTTGTTGTTGTGTGCCCAACTCCTTTATGACTAATGGCAACCCAGCCTCTAGCCCCTCTTTCTCCAACCCTCCTTTCTCTAACCCCCATATTTAACCCCCTTCTATCTAACTATCTATTTACCCCCCCCTCTCTAAGCCCCCCTTTTTTTCTTCTCAGGGATCCAGGGCTTCTCAGGGCTTTGCCTCCATGTTAAAAAAAAAAAAAGACTGACCCACAAATC
>NW_024835829.1:0-1245 GCF_019175285.1 Sceloporus undulatus
GGAACATGGGTTTTAAAAGGGATCAGAAATGGGGAGGATAGTTTTAACACAATCCTTATTCTTCTTTTTCACAAACATGGGGCTTTGGCTTCTAAGAGGAGGATTGTCCCGCAAAAAAGGCCAAAAGTGGCTCCTTTGGGAGGTTTTAAAAGTCTCCCCAGTTTTCTTATTAAGAGATTTTTACTCATAAAGGAAGTTGACAAAACCAGACCATCTCATATTACCAATAATGAAACAAACAAACAACAACAAAAATAAAGATTAGACAGAAAAACAAAGTGCTTAGTTTTTGAAAGTAAAACCATAATTAAGAGGGTAAAATGAGATTTGGCTGCTTCGACCCTTTTACAACCAGCTCAGGCTGTATCTGCACTGCAGAAATATTCCAGTTCAAAACTTTCCTGGCTCCATGCTGTGGAATCCTGGGATTTGTACTTTGTTGCAGCACCATAGATCCAAAGCCACCCCAAGGCAAGGCTCTCCAGGGATCTCTTGGCCCTCCTTTGCTTGCGAATATAGTGGGCCCCTGGTATATACAGCGGATCCGTTCCAGACCCCCCCGCATATGCCAAAATCCACGTATGCTCAAGTCCACGTGCGCCAACATTGGGAACAAAAGTCCCTCTCCACCTCCACCCCCCCAACTTTTTCCCTCCTCGCCGCCATAGTTGGGGGAAATGCCACTTTGGGGGCTTGGAGGCCAAGAGGCCTCCAGCCCGCCATCCAGCCCTTCTGCGGAGGTGGAAGTGATTGCAGCGGTGGCAGCAAAGAGGAGGCGGAGGAGCAGCGCCAGAGGCCTCCTCTCCACCTTGGCCTGCACGCCCCTGCTTCCGCCAATAGCCCCACCTGGCCCTTGTGCTGTGGCAGCAGTGGAGAGGAGGCCAAGGAGGCCTCTGGCACTGCTCCTCAGCCTCCTCTCCACTGCCAGCACACTGCCGGGGGAAAGGCCTCTTGGCCTCCAGGAGCAACACCTGGCCTTTCCCCTGGCCTTGGCAACGAGGAGGCCGAGGTGGTGAAGCAGCAACACCAGAGGCCTCCTCAGCCTCCTCGCCTCCACCGCCAGCGCAAAAGGGCCAGGTTCGGGTGTTGGAGGCCAAGAAGCCTCCAGCCGGCACCCAGCCCTCGTGCAGAGGCAGAGGCGGCGGCGGAGAGGAGTCTGAGGCTTGGCCTCCTCGCGGCCGCAGCTCCACTGCCAACGCAAAAGGGCCAGGTGCAGCCTGGAGGCCTCTTCTCTAGCTTGTTTCA
>NW_024835830.1:0-1245 GCF_019175285.1 Sceloporus undulatus
GCCTGGCGGAGGTGGGAATCGGGGGCACTGCGCTCCAGTGGTTCCGGTCCTACCTCTCCGGGAGGTCCCAGATGGTGCAGCTGCGAGACGTGTGCTCCGATGAGAGGGCCCTTACATCTGGGGTCCCTCAAGGAGCCATTCTGTCTCCCATGCTTTTCAACATTTACATGAAACCGCTGGGAGAGATCATCCGGAGACATGGGGCGCAGTGTTATCAGTACACTGATGACACCCAAATAGTCTTCTCTATGTCTCCGACTGATGCAGTGACCGGGATTGGCGTCTCTCCTCTCGTGGCCTGTCTGGAGTCGGTAATGGGCTGGATGAGGGACAACAGACTCAGCCTGAATCCAGAGAAGACGGAAGTACTGGTGATAGGTTCCCCCGGTCCGGGGCTGGCGGTGGTTCCACCTGTCCTGAACGGAATCACGCTTTCCGTGAAGGACTCTGTACGCAGCTTGGGGGTGCTCCTGGACTCGTCGCTCCACCTTACATCTCAAGTGGATGTGACGGTCAGGAGCACCTGTTATCAGCTTCGGCTGATACGCCAACTGCGTCCCTACCTCGACCGGGGAGACCTTGAAACTGTTGTACACGCCCTGGTAACCTCTAGGTTGGATTTCTGCAATGCGCTCTACATGGGGCAACCCTTGTACCATACTCAGAAGCTGCAACTTGTGCAGAATATGGCAGCCCGTCTGGTCACTGGCACTGCCAGGGCCAGTCATATAACACCTGTCCTTAAAGACTTACATTGGCTGCCTATTCGCTTCCGGGCGCAATACAAGGTGTTGGTAATCACCTATAAAGCCCTAAATGGCTTGGGCCCAGGGTACCTGGAGGACCGCCTCTCTCCGTACAATCCGCCCCGCGCACTTCGATCTTCAGGGCAGCTACTACTAAGAGTTCCAGAGGTGAAATATAATTCCACCTCTAGGAGGGCTTTCTCCATCTTAGCCCCAAACCTCTGGAACGCGCTGCCCTTCAAGCTCCGCTCAGCCACCTCCCTAGCCCAATTTAGGAAGGGGCTAAAAACCCATCTATTCGAACAAGCCTACCCCTGACCAGTAATTCCCCCCCCCCGCGTCAGCACTGTAGGCCGGCATGTTAATTTTATTGTTTTTATTGAATTGTTTTAATGTATATGTATGTATTGTTATTAGATGCTGTTCACCGCCCTGATTTTCAGAAGGGCGGTATACAAATAAAATATTATTATTATTATTAGTAGTAGTAGTAGTAGTA
>NW_024835831.1:0-419 GCF_019175285.1 Sceloporus undulatus
ACCTGCCCTCAACTTATACATGAGATCGACTTATAGTCAAGTATATACAGTAAATAGCTTTATTAAAAATATGATTAAAATGTCTAAAACACTAAAAACATATTAAAACATGGTGTGTGTATGTGTCTCTCTGTATGTGTGTGCATACACTGCAAGCCCTCCATATCTGTGGAGTCTGCATCCATGGATTCAACCATCCACAGCTTGAAATTATTCCAAAATCATCATCATCATCCAAAAACAAAGCTTGATTTGGCCATTTTGTATGAGGGACACCATGATATATAATGGAACTTAAGCATCCAGGGATTTTGGTATCCATGGAGGAACTTACTCCCAGCCGATACCAAAGACTCACCACTTCACAGACTGCAATAAGGATAGAAGGACATGGCTGGAAGGGCACTACAAGTTCTGAA
>NW_024835831.1:519-1245 GCF_019175285.1 Sceloporus undulatus
CATCCACAGCTTGAAATTATTCCAAAATCATCATCATCATCCAAAAACAAAGCTTGATTTGGCCATTTTGTATGAGGGACACCATGATATATAATGGAACTTAAGCATCCAGGGATTTTGGTATCCATGGAGGAACTTACTCCCAGCCGATACCAAAGACTCACCACTTCACACACTGCAATAAGTATAGAAAGACATGGCTGGAAGGGCACTACAAGTTCTGAAAAATAGGGCTGGTTTTCTGTAATCCAATTATAGATCCATAACCTAGAATTACTGATCAGTAACTCCTCCATATTCACTAACAATATGCCACCATGACGGTAGCAAGATCCCATGAATGCCCCCCCCCCAAATCTACATAAGGGAGGTGTGGGGTTGGGAGTGACAAAAATCTCTATAGAAAGGCTTTTTTCCAGCCTTGTCCTACATGCCTTTTTTGCCCTCAGAGCTTTGACCTGATGGGCCTTTGCTGATAGATATGGGATAGGGAACTGGGATAAAATGGTTCTGTGTTCCTCTCTTTCAGCAGCAAGGCCCTCTTCTGGGGAACAGCATTCCTGTGATGGAGTCCTCCTTGTGGATTCAGAAGGGGCTAAGCATAAGGAGCAAGATGCTGGAAAGGTGAGCCAGAAGCCACATGGATCTCTAGCCAAGAAAGCCATCTCCTCAACCTGAAGGCATTGCTCTTCAGAAAACCCCAACAACTGCTCTGGAGCCTCAAGA
>NW_024835832.1:0-1245 GCF_019175285.1 Sceloporus undulatus
GTAACAAGCCCCCCCTTTGCCATTCCCAGAAACTAGCCACCTTCCTGTTAATATCAGCCTCCACTTTCTTTAGCCAACATCCCACAAATTCCAAACGCTATCGTTCCCAAAACTATTCTAACCAACTGCAACAAATCCCAGCCCCCCATTTAGCTAACTTATATCACGAACCACAATCCCCAGCCAAAGTTACAACCCAAAACAATTATCTATCCTATTAGCAATTAAAACCTAAATCTAACAAAATACAATTTTAAAACATAAAAAGACATATGGGCAGAAAAACAAAATCACAAGGGCCTTTTCTTAGCACAACAGGACTGCAAATATATTTTTTGTATTCCTTATTGACAAAAAATAATTTTAGTTCACTGCTGGCATTTGCATGGCTTCTCTCCAGTGTGGACTCTTTGATGTACCACTAAGTGTGACTTTGAAGTAAAACATTTCTCACAATGCTGGCATTTGTATGGCTTCTCTCCTGTGTGGACTCTCTGATGTGTCACTAGATTTGACTTCGAAGTAAAACATTTCTCACAATGCTGGCATTTGTATGGCTTCTCTCCTGTGTGGACTCTCTGATGTTTCAATAGGTCTGACTTCTGAGAAAAACATTTCCCACAATGCTGGCATTTGTATGGCTTCTCTCCTGTGTGGATTCTCTTGTGTGTCACTAGGATTGACTTCAAATAAAAACATCTCCCACAATGCTGGCATTTGTGTGGTTTCTCTCCTGTGTGGACTCTCTGATGTCTCACTAGGTCTGACTTCTGATAAAAACATTTCCCACAACGCTGGCATTTGTATGGCTTCTCTCCTGTGTGAACTCTCTGATGTGCCACTAGGACTGACTTGTAAGCAAAAATTTTCCCACAATGCTGACATTTATGTGACATCTTTATTGTGTGGACTCTTTCATGACTGACAAGTGATTCTGTAAACAAGGAAAATGACAGTCAAGACAATCTCAGCGTTAAGAGAGGAAGATGTTACCCCAAGATTTAGCCCCATGTTCATCCCTCACTATTTAAGATTAGATTAATAAAGTTGGTGTGAGTGACCCAAGCATGACCCTCTTCTGGATGCCTCCAAATCCATATAATGATTGTATCCTTACTCATAGGAGCTAGCAAAGAAGAGATTGAGGGAACTTTCATGAGGAAATCAGTGGAAGCAGATAATCAGGCAGTTGAAAAATATTCCATTTAATATATGTAAAAATATTTTGATTAAAAAGTGGCATCA
>NW_024835833.1:0-1245 GCF_019175285.1 Sceloporus undulatus
ACCCTAGTCCTGAGAGGCCAGAAGCCATGCCAAAGCCACGCTCCAGTCCTAAGGACTAGAGTGCAGCTTTGGCACAGCTTCTGGCCTCTTAAGATGCCTGCTTCATTTAAACAGCATATCTCCAAAGTGACCTGAAGCAGCTTTATTTTGGCCTATCTGTTCGGGCCCTAAGATCCACTGAGTTCAATGGGACCTAGTTCCCAAAAAAGTACAGGACTGAAGGCCCAGCTTTGTGACAACTGGAATCTAATATACAAAGAGATCTTGTAGCGCCTTTGAGACTAAAGGAACGAAAGAAGTTGGCAGCGGGAGCTTTCGTAGACTTCAGTTTACTTCCTCAGATGGAAATGTAGACTGAAGCCTACTAAAGCTCATGCTGCCTACTTCTTTCAGTTAGTCTCAAAGGTGCTACAAGATCTCACTACATCTTGATTCTACAGACTGACATGGCTGTATCTGAATTCTACCAACTGGAATCTAAAGCAACGTGGACCCATTATTATTGTTGTTGTTGTTGTTGTTGTTGTTGTTGTTACTATAGATCTTCTCTCTCCCTCCCATACCCACTACTGTCAAATTTGTTGCTAGAATTACAGTTGCTTGAAATAAGCCTAAAACCATTCCTAAGGAACCCTCAAAAGTACAATGAAGTGGTTCTGCACTGCAGCAGTATACCCTGGCACCCACCTGCACCCTATAAATGAAGCAGCTGTTGCTCAAAAGCACAGACAGCCTGAAGCTCCAGTGATGGTGAAAAAGTTGTGGGGTGTTTTGTGTTGCTACTCAACCCCAATGACTTGGCTGACTCTGGTAGAAAGCCAGAGTACTGAAAGCGAGAAGAACAAAGAGAAGCATAATGAGAAACAAACTACAAAATGTAAATGCTATAAAAATGATAAAGCAACCATACAGAAAAACCAGGGGAAGTGCAAGATTCTTAAATCTCGCCTAGTCTGGGAAGGGGATTTTGTTTTCTTGTGGATTTCTTCAGATGTTAGAATAATTTTCAGTAGTAAGGAGATATAAATATAAATCTCCAGGACCAGATGAACTACATCCAAGGGTATTAAAAGAACTGGCAAAAGTAATATCGGAGCCATTGGCAATAATCTTTGAGAACTCCTGGAGAACAGGTGAAGTCCCAGCAGACTGGAGGAGGGCAAATGTTGTCCCCATCTTCAAAAAGGGGGGAAAGGAGGATCCCAACAATTATCGTCCAGTTAGTCTGACATCAATACCAGGAAA
>NW_024835834.1:0-1245 GCF_019175285.1 Sceloporus undulatus
TCACAAACCCACTGTGATTAGAATTAAATTGGAGAGCTCTGGTAACATTTTTCCCTGGTTGAAGCTACAGCTGTCAGTTGCACACAAAACAGTATCCTTTCCTTTCTCTCTCCCCAATTTTTCCTTATAGAAAGCTAGCTTGAAATGCATCAACATTTGGATCAATATATGACCTATCTCTGTCAACGTTCGAATCTCTTCACTTCAGATGAATCCCAAATTGGTCTGAATCTGCTTGATTCAACCCAGGCTTCATCTAAATATGATGCATGCCACTTGTATTTTTGCTTTATAGTATTTTGAATTGGGCTGCTGTTTTTCTGGGAACCATCTGTTAACTTTTAAGGTTAAGATATAATTGAGTTATTCTAATCATAGAGCTCTTTCAAAAATAATAATTGGAGCCGAATAAAGCATTAAAAGATGGATGATCTGTTTGTGAATCATGCCAAAATATGGTATATATTCGTGAAGATGGGCAACAGACATTACTAAAATAATGCCTTCTAGTTTGCACGCAAAGCTTTTCCGTATGCTGAAAGCTCTTATCAAAGCCATTTGTCTATTTGTGGGCTAGATGACAGTGATAGTGGAAGGTAAACTAATGAATGGAAAAGGAGAAGACAAAGTGACAGAGTATCATCAAGGGTAATTATTATTATTTGTTACTTTTTATGTGTTTATTTATTTATTACACTTATATCCTGCCTTACTCCCAAAGTGGGATCCAAGGTAGCTTACAATACAGTCGTTCCTTCACATTTGTAGGGTTAGGGACACAGGACCCCCACAAAAGTGGAAAAACCACAATATCTCTAGGTCTTCAAAGAAGTATACTATAGACTCCAGTCAACAGTGGCAGCCCATCACTTGATTTCTCAGTGGGCCACCAGCATGCCTCAGCCAGGTTTAAACCCAGCTGGCTGTTTTGGAAGGATAAGATATTGAGAGAAGGAGGAGGAGGAGGAAGGTGACAGGTCAAACTAGCTAAGGAGCAGCTACAAACCTGCAAATAGGGAAAACCATGAATGTCAAACCGACAAATGTGGAGGGCCAACTAAAACACAGCTAAAATATTGATTGCAAAAGTAAAAAGAGAATTAAACATCAGTATTATTAGTTAACAGAAGTTAAAAACACTTAAAACATATTTACAAATAATTTCATTAAAAAATTTTTAAGTTCAAAAATGAAAAATTATTATTATTATTATTATTATTATTATTATTATTATTATTATTATTA
>NW_024835835.1:0-654 GCF_019175285.1 Sceloporus undulatus
CCCTGCGCTGGTCCTTCACCGAGAACCCGGCAGGCAGGGCCTGAGCCCACACAGCGTCTCCTTCAGGCCCAAGCCAGGTCTCGGTAATGCAAGCCAGATCACAGTTTTGATCCTCCAACATATCGTGGAGGATGTGGGTCTTGTTGTTTACTGATCTGGCACTGCACAGGAGCAGCGACAGGGATTGTGGCACGGCTGGAGTGACCCTCAGGTTCCTAAGGTTGGGATAGGGACAGGAAGGAGGGATAGATATGATGCATCGATCTCTCCTTCCCCTGGAACGCAAGTCCCTTCTCCCACCGCCATATCTCCCCCTGCCCCACACTACTTCAATAGGAGCTCCGCTCGTGATGGTGTTATCCCTTCCTTCCCCGGCCCAGGCATCCCCCACATCCACAACCTCCCCCCACCCCTCTATGGCCAAATAACGAGCAGAGGTTAGCCACCCCAGGCATCCTCTGCTCTCAGGCTAACCCAAGCCTCCCTAACCCAATAAAAGCTGCGCAACTGCACAGTTCCGCAGCAGCGGTGCTCCCCAGTCCGTGGGCGGCACTCCCGGGGTGGTGCGCAGATGCGCACCTCCGACACCCCGGGAGGAGGCCGCCCGGCAGAAGGCGCAGCTCTGGCAGCAACGGTGGTCCGGCGAGGAAGGCG
>NW_024835835.1:754-1245 GCF_019175285.1 Sceloporus undulatus
CCCTGGCAGCGACGGTGGTGGTCCGGCGAGGAGGCAGGAGGGGGCTTGTCAGGGAGGGTCCGGTTTCCCGGCGTTTATACCCGCCGCTCTCACCTGGTGGGCTCCTCCCTGGCTTCCCCCCAGGTGTCCCTTAAAGGCCCAACACTCACTGGCCGCCAAACGCCAAAGCCAGAAGCCGTGCCCAGAGTCTTACAAGAGTCCCGCTGCGGTGCTCCCCAGTCCGTGGGCGGCACTCCCGGGGCGGTGCGCAGATGCGCACCTCCGACACCCTGGGAGGAGGCCGCCCGGCAGAAGGCGCAGCTCTGGCAGCAACGGTGGTCCGGCGAGGAAGGCGCCTGTTGGACTTCATTCTGCTACTTTGGGCCCAGCACTGGAGTTTTGTAAGGTCATTTTGAATACTGATTCTGCCCTCCAGTGTATTGCTGTCTTCTGTGAATTTGATAAGCATGCCCTTTGTTCCATCATTCAAATCATTTATTTATTTTTTATTT
>NW_024835836.1:0-1245 GCF_019175285.1 Sceloporus undulatus
AATAGCATCTTCTGGAACGGAGGGAAGACGCGATTGGAACACCCGGCGGCAGCAGCGGCATTCCCTCATGTAGTAAAATACAGTTCTTAGCCCTATTCCATTCCGTGCGCGCCTATGCTCGCACACGTTTTGTATGCAACTGGCCCGTTTTAGGGCCTGTGCGATAAACTTCTGGGAAGAGCAGCTATGAAAGAACAAGAAAAGATCCTGAAGAGCAAAGACATGCAATTAAGCACAAAAGTTAGAATCGTACAAGCCATGATACCTTATATACTTGACTATAAGTCAACCGCGTGGGCAGGTTTTGGGGCCAAAATTATGGATTTTGATATGGCCCATGGATATGTCGAAGGTGAAATTTAGGGGGCATGTAAGAAAGGATCTAAAGAATGAAGCAAATGAAAACAGTGCCAAAAAAACCCAAAACCCTTACAAAATTCCAGCAGGCATAACTGCTCACATTAAAGGCTGGCTGGAAGAGAAAACAAAGGGGGTCAGTGCTTCCAAGACAGATTACACTCTTGCCTTTCACCAGGGGATGGTTCCCTTTTTTAATACGAGTTAAAATACAGTACTTACATTGACCCATGGATATGTCGACTAGTTTTTTGGGTCAATTTTTCGACTAAAATTTCTAGACTTATACATGAGTCAGTGTAATACATACATACTATTACCATGTATGGATGTAAGAGCTGAACAATTAAGAAAGCAGATAAGAAGAAAATCAATTCTTTTGAGATGAGGTGCTGGAGAATACTGCTGAGGATACTATGGACAGCAAAAAAGACAAAAGAATAAACCAAGCTGGAAATCTCCCTGGAAGCCAAGATAATTAAGTTGAGGCTATCATACTTTGGCCACATCATGAGAAAGGGTGACTCTTTGGAAAAGACAATAATGCCAGGAGAGGTAGAGGAAAGTAGGAAGAGAGAATACTGCATGTTAGATGGATGGACTCTATTAAAGAGGTCACAGGTATGAATTTGCAGAAACTAATCATGGCGGTGGATGATAGGAAGTCTTGGAGCTGTATCATCACTGAGTTGCCATGAGTTGCGGTTAACAACAAAAATATTTATGATATGGTACAATGGTGTTCTGGCTGCAGGGTGAATTACCTAATCTCACAACAACCTAGAAAAAAAGACACCTTTATTACACTGGGATTGCTGCTGTAGATGATGATGATGATGATGATGATGATGATGATGATGATGATGATGATGATGATGATGATGATGA
>NW_024835837.1:0-1245 GCF_019175285.1 Sceloporus undulatus
ATGGCAGTGGCCAAAGGAAAGCAGCAGCAGCACTAGACCCAAGCCAGGCCCAGCCAGACCTCAGTGCAGCAGTGAAGCCTAGTGGCTCCAGGCCTGTCTCTCTGCTGTTGCTGCACTCCCCCCTCTCTCTCTCCTTCCTTCCTCTCTGTCTGTCTATCTCCTCCCTCTAAAACTCTCCTCCTCGCTCCTCACTCTCTCTTCTGCCGGCAGAGCTAAATGGAGAAGCAGAAGCTCCGCCTCTTTTTGAGGCTGGCCAATGGGGGCAGAGGACCTGGAAGACCCCGCCCCTTGACCATATCACATTTTGTTTTCTTATGGCCATTTTGTGTTCTGCTTGTGACTGTGGGGAATAATGTTCCGGAACCTTCTCTGAGCCTCAGTTGAACAGAGTCCTCTCTTTCTCTCCTGAGGCTCCTAGGGCCAAAAGGAAGGAAGTATGTCTCTTTGTGTCTCTTTTGTGTCTCTTTTCTGAGAGGGTTTTCTTATTACACAGCTCTGCTCCTTCTGGAGATCATGGGTTTTACAAGGGATCAGAAATAGGAAGATAGTTTTAATACAAACCTTATTATTATTCTTCACAAACATTGGGTTTTGGCTTCTAAGAGGAGGCTTGTCACCCCAAAAAAGGCCAAAAGTAGCTCCATTTGGAGGTTTTAAAAGTCTCTTCACTTTTTCTTATTAAGAGATTTGTACACATGAAGGAAGTTGACAAACCAGGCCATCTCATATTACCAAGAATGAAACAAACAAACAACAACAAAAATCAGGATTAGACAGAAAAACAAAGTGCTTAGTTTTTGAAAGTATAAACATTATTAAAAGGGAAAAAACCAGACATTCGGTGCTTCTGCCCTTTTACAACCAACTCTGGCTGTATCTCCACTGCAGAAATATTCCAGTTTGAAACTGTGTTAACTCTCCTGGCTCCATCCTGTGGAATCATGAGATTTGTAGTTTGTTGCAGCACCAGAGATCCAGAGCCACTCCAAGATAAGCCTCTCCAGGGCTCTTTTGGCCCTCCTTTGCTTGCGAATATAATGGGCCCCTGGAATACGGGGGGATCCTTTCTGCCCCCCCCCCCCCGCATCTACCAAAATCCACGTATGCTCAAGTCCACGTGCGGCAACATTGGGGATAAAAGTCCCTCTCCTCCCCTCCCCACTGCCTCCTCCTCACTGCCACGGTTGGGGGAAAGGCTGCGTGGGGGTGTTGGAGGTCAAGAGGTCTCCAGCCCACCATCTGGCC
>NW_024835838.1:0-1245 GCF_019175285.1 Sceloporus undulatus
TACTGTCAGGAAGTTCCTCCTAATGTTAAGGAAGAATCTCTTTTCCTGCAGTTTGCATCCATTATTCCATGCCCTGTTTTCTGGAGCATGAGTGTAATGGAGTCTCCCTCCTTGGAGGTCTTTAAGCAAAATCTGGATGGCCATCTGTCGGGGATGCTTTGATGGAGAGTTCCTGCATGGCAGGGAGTTGGACTGGATGGCCCTTGCGGTCTCTTCCAACTCTATGATTTTAGCCAGGAAGGCTGCTGTAGGAAGGATATGGGCCATGTAACCTACCCTGGTCACCAGTCCCAGAATACTTTGAACCAGGTGAAGTGCCTGAACATTGTTCAAAGACACATTCATGCAAGAATGTGTTACAGTACTCCAAAGAGGTTATAACCATATTTCTAGCTGTATTTCTAACACAACTCCAGTTGTTACGTGTTTGCTAGAATGCATCTGAGGAAGTAGACTGAAGTCTACGAAAGCTCATGCTGCCAACTTTCTTTTATATTATTACTATTATTATACTTAATAATAATTTCCAAAAAATATGACACATTATTATCAGCTATTAAAGAAAAGTGTACCCTCAACATCACTGCCCTGGCATTTGTTTGCCTGCCAAAACAGGCCTTTAGAGATGGATCAACATAAAAGAAGCATGCATAATTCAGAAATTAAACGAAACAGGGTGGAATTAGAATAAAATTCCTTACAAAACTGTCTGAAGGCACTCAAGGAAATGCTTGGGTTTTTTGGGGTTGATGGAGGAGGAGGACGACGATGCTTTTTCCAGGTCTACTTTTCAAGAACTTTGCCCAATGTTGTGAGAGATACTGTGGCCTTTTAAAAGCTACCACACAGGAAACTTTCCAAAATAAACCTGAATGTGGAGATCCACCCCAATAGTGCGTTAAAAAGGGTATACACTTGCCCCTCCATATTTGCTAGGGTTAGGGGCACAAGACCCCAGTGAATGTGGGAAAAACCACAAATAACAACAACACCATGTTTTGACCTGAGAGGACACCTCTCTAGGAATCTCTAGGTCCTCCAATGCAACTCTGTGGTCAATGTCCGACAGACACTGACCATAGAATTGCACTGGAGGAGCTACAATTGCCTAGAGGAGTGTCCTCTCTAGGAATCTCTAGGTCTTTCAGTGCAACCTTTAGTTAAAATTCACCATAGAGTTGCACTGGAGGACTTAGAGATTCCTAGAGAGAACACATTCAACAAATCCGTGAATAATCAAATCCA
>NW_024835839.1:0-1245 GCF_019175285.1 Sceloporus undulatus
GGGGGGGGGGGGGGGGGGGGGGGGGTCTCTCCTCCACAAGACTTACCTTGGACAGGAGAAAGGTGGCTTTTGGCTGTGGTTGATGGGAATGCAGTCATTGTGTCCATTTAAGGTTGAGAAAAATGAGCAAGGGCTTAAAGAGGCTTCTCTCAAAGACTATGATGACACTTGGGAAAACCCTTTAATGCTTCACTGTCTTATTTCATTAGCTTCTGGCCATTCAGTGTTTGCACTTTTCCGTTACTGATTTACTGGCTTTTTAATGTCAGAACATAGCTACCAGTCATACCCTAGATCCACTCATATGCACACAAACACATGTGTACAAGCTGAGAAGCACAAGTGTGTGCATTCCCAGAGAGAGAAAGAGTTTTTTTTTTAAAAAAACCTTTCTTTGCTACAAAAAATTATTATGAGAGATACCTCTCAAAAGCAAGAAAATTCAGACGATATCTGCAGTCCTCATACAAACACAAAATCCTTGCTGTGTCTTAATGTTAATAAATACTGCACCACAATCCTACTAGCCAGAGATCCCAGTCTCCACAACATAGCACATGACTGGGGCTGTGAAAGAGCTGAAATGAATCATGGGTTGAGACATGTCAACATCTATGAAGAGCATATTTACAATATAATTATATACATTGCTAGACCATCTTTATTAGTCCAATCAAACTTAGGGCCCGAACAGACAGCCCAAAACAAAGCTGCTTCGGGACATTTTGGAAGTGTGCTCTTTAAATGACACATGTGTCCTAAGAAGCCAGAAGCCACGCCAAAGCCACGCTCCAGTTGTAGGGACTGAAGCGCACCTTTGGCACAGCTTCTGGCCTCATAAGATGCATGTATTATTTAAACAGCCTACTTCCAAAATGACCTGAAGCAGTTTTATTTTGGCCTCTCTCTTCAGGCCCTTAGTCTGTGATTGGTGGGGGAAAGTTTTATTGTGTATAATGGACTGAATCCAAGGCATACTGCATCTAAAGTGCAGATAGACTTGTACTCTTAGATTAAAGGTCCTCTGTTTGTTCTGTTTCTAAATGGAAATGGGTTTCCTTCTCAATCAAATATCCTCCCAAAACAAGGCTCAGAAGCATGTGAAGCAAGAGTGATGAAATACACACTAAATATTATGCTAGATTACTTGAAAACACCCCATTAAATAATCACATTGCCTCTAGTTCTGAAACAATACCAGTTGTTTGACATTAAACTGCAATAGTTTTCAGTATCAAATACAGA
>NW_024835840.1:0-1245 GCF_019175285.1 Sceloporus undulatus
TGTTCAGGGTGGTCAGGGAGCTAACTCAGCTCCCTCCCGCCCTGAACAACTCTGCCGGACGCGACTCCGCGGACGCAATACGAGCACCATAGAACGAGTTCTTTGTTGCTCGTATTGCCTCTCCGTAGTCCTTTAACAGTTCGTCTAGGAGAGTCTTGTCGTGTAAGCGAAGGTGTTTCCGCCAATGGTACTCTAGCCGTCGCAGAACCCGCTTCCTCGCCCGGAGATCTTCCGTATACCAGGGCTTACATTTGGAAGCAGGCCTGAGAGGGCGCTTGGTAGCGATCCTGTGTATAGCCCTAGAAAGACCGGTATTCCAAATACTGGTGAGGGCGGCAACAGAGTCGCTGTCATTTCCAACCGCGAGCCCCTCTAGGGCTTCTTGGAACCTCTCAGGTTCCATCAGCCTTCGAGGGTGGACCATCCTAACAGGTCCACCACCCCCGGGGGGGATCTGGGTAGAAGCCTTGATTTTTACCTCTACCAGGAAGTGATCCGTCCATGACAGGGGGGAAACATTAGCTATTTCCACCCACGAATTTTCCGCCTCCGAGCAGAAGACCAAACGAGAGTATTACCCGCGCAATGCGTAGGACCCTGTATCAGCTGGGACAGGCCCATGGCCGCCATGGTATCCATGAATTCCCGAGACGCACCGGGTGGACAAATCATGCCAAGAAAACCCTATGATAGGTTTGCGTTAGGGTCACCATAAGTCTGATGTGACTTAAAGGCACATAACAATAACAACAACAAACAATAGTGTCATTATGTAAATTTATTCTGGATTTAATGGTGCAGTGTCCATACCCTCCATCTTCTGAGAGTGATGTCTATCACTTCAATTCAAAATGGGGGTAAGTCAGTACCATACTGATTCTCAGATGTATTTGTACCTCTCCAAATTAAAAGAAATTCACCATATGGCACATAAGGGCTGCATCCGTATTGCAGAAATAATCCAGTTTGATACCACTTTAACAGCCATGACTCAATGCAATGGAATTCTGAGAATGCTAGTTGGTTGTGGCACCAGAATGCTCTGACAAAGAAGGCTATATGTCTCTCAAAACTAGAATTCCCAGAATTCCATAGCACTGAGCCATGGCAGTTAAAACTGGTAATCTACTGGGTAACCTTGGGCAAATTACAGTCTCTCAGCCTTATAGGAAAGCAATGGCAAACCTTCTCTGAATAAATATTGCCAAGAAAACCTTATAATAGGGTCACCATAAGTCAGAAACT
>NW_024835841.1:0-1245 GCF_019175285.1 Sceloporus undulatus
AGTCACAGATGCTGGCGAAACGTCAGGAATAAACTCTTCCAGAACATGGCCACGTAGCCCGAAAAACCCACAAAAAACTATGGATGCCGGCCATGAAAACCCTCAACATTAATTGTAACACTTCAACTGGTGAGGTCCTTCTGACCCATTTGACCCAGTTTCTGGTCCTGGTTGGTTGTATCGACAGAAGTCCTTGGTTAATGCCATAAACTACATTCTCATTTGAGAGTTTGGAGTCAAAGTCTTGAATGATGGCCTCTCCTAGAATCATAGTTAGAAGAGAACACAATATCTGAAGGGCTTTTACAGTGAAGATAGAGCAAAGTTGCTTTCTACTGCTGCAGAGGATAAGGATCCAAACCATTGGGTTCAAACTCCAACTGAAGATTAAGAAGATCTCATGATGGTTTAAGCTTTTCTTCAGTGGAATGGACTCCCTCAGAAGGTAGTGGACATTTCTTGCTTGGAGGTTTTCAAACAGAGGTCATATGGCACCACTTAGTAGTGCTTTTCCAGTAGATTCCTGCATGGAGATGAACTAGATGGCCCTTGAAATCCCTTTGGCTCTCTATAGTTCTGTGCTTCTATGGCCTCATTCCCACTTATAGATAAATTGGTGTGCGATCTGAATCGACGGATCAGTTCGACAGGAGAGCGTGGTTCCCACTACATTTGCCCCAATTCCAATTGCATTTTTACCTTCTGAAATAATCCACTTGTGGTTCACATTAATGCATGAGTCGATTCAAAATGGACCTGCTCCAGTTGGCCAAAGGGCCAATTTAAATCGATTCCGATCCGCATCTGGTTCACACTTGCGGAGAATCGATTTATTGAAAAAGACGCAGAAAACATCAGTGTCCAAAAGATTCCGGTTAAATGGGTCTGGCGCATGGCCCCCATCTGGGAATCGGTTTAAGTGGGAACCAGGGTCGTTTGAACTGTTTGGAACTGATTTGCAATCTGGTTTAAAAGGTGGTGGAAATCTACTGTGGCACTGAGGGCAGAACTGCATTGGTGGGCAGAACTGCATTGCCTTCTTGATCAAGCCATTAATTTCCTTCAACGATCATGTTATTTCTCTGCAGGGAACATCTGTGCATATTATGGCAGCATATTTGAATTCAGGTTTCTTTTACATTTTGTTCAAATCCCAAATTTCCATGACATGTGAAAAATCATCCAAGTTTGGAAACAAAAAAAAAATTAGAAACAAGTTCTTAGCGTGCGCTCCAGGTTGGTGCA
>NW_024835842.1:0-1245 GCF_019175285.1 Sceloporus undulatus
TCCAATTACAGACAGACAATCTGTCAGTTTACATGGCTAAACGCCTCACTACACTCGCCAGCGCCACTTGCCATGGAAGTTACTGACTTCTCTCACCATTCTGGACCCTCAACAATTCCAATCAAGATCCACCTAGGTAAAGTTTTACCATTAGCAAAGGTTCACACTATTCACCACTCCCACCTTTGTTACTAGTCTTTGTGTGTGTGTGTGGACACCTATATCTGTATATGCATGTATATGTGTGTATATTGCTTTCCCCTAAATAAAACATAAAAACCTATTTCAAAAGCCTTTGGAGTTCTCTGTGCTTCCAGGCCTGGTATAGTTCAACTGAATCCCAAGGTTGCTTTTGCCCCAACCAAACTATATGTCTGCTTTCAGCAAAGTACCACATTCCCCTAAAAGCATAGCACTTGGGAGTGTCCTTCCCAGACTCCAGCATGTTGGGTAACAAAGGGCCTCTGGAATCAACCAAGGAACTAAGGAAGCTCAGGTAGGAAAAGAAACATTAGAAGACAAGCAGGTTTGTGTCCTCCTTTCCTCCCTTCATAGAGTTTAATCATAATTGCTAAATGGAACCCATAAATATATCTACAAACAAGGATTTGAGCCAATTCTCAGAAGTTCTCTCAAACCAGTTCTTAAAATTTGTCAAGTTCATGGCTGACTCCCAATTCCCAAGGCCCCTCTCCTTTGGTGTCTCTCCAATACTGCCTCACTAAACTACAAATTAAAATATTCTACAGGATGTTGCTATCACAATTAAACTGCACTTGAAAGGGATCTAGGACTCCTAAAGGCCAATGTGATTCTAGGCTGCATTAATACGAGTATAGTTTCTAAATCAAAGGAAGTAATAGTGTCACTCTATTCTGCTTTGGTCAGGCCTCACTTGGAATAATCCTCACTTGGAATAATTCTGAGCTCCACAATTCAGCTAGAACATGCCCAGATGAGGGCAACCAAAATGGTGAAGGATCTGGAAACCATCAAGCCCTATGAGGAGCAGCTTAGAGAGCTGGGTATGTTTACCCTGGAGAAAAGAAATTTAAGAGTGGATATGATATCCATGTTTAAATATTGGAAAGGGTTGTATTGAAGACAGAGCAGGCTTGCTTTCTGCTGCTACAGAGAAAAGGAGACACCACAATGGATGCAAGCCACAGGGAAAGAGGTTCCACCTAAACATTAGGAGGAACTTTGGGACAGTAAGAGCTCTTCCACAGTGGAATATACTCCCTT
>NW_024835843.1:0-1245 GCF_019175285.1 Sceloporus undulatus
ATTATTATTATTATTATTATTATTATTATTATTATTATTATTATTATTATTATTATTATTATAGTGCTGTAGATTTGCACAGCACTGTACATAAAACAATAAAAGACACACCACATGTGTTTTAGGTAGTCTTTGCCTCCCTACAACAAGGCAGTGTTCCAGTTTGCCTACTGTTGTAAGGACTTTGTTGAAAAAGCCATCCTTGAATCCTGCTATAATGGATAACTATCGACCAGTATCCAACCTACCATTTTTGGGCAAGGTATTAGAACATGTGGTGTCTTCCCAATTCCAGGGGATTCTGGATGAAATGGATTATCTAGATCAATTTGAAACTGGTTTCAGGCTCACTATGGAACAGACACAGCCTTAGTTGCCTTGATGGGAGACATATGCAGGGGAAGTGTGTCCCTGTTAGTTCTGCTGGACATCTCAGTGGCCTTTGATACTATAAACTATAATATCTTTCTGGGTTGCCTTGCTGGGATGGGGCTTGGAGGTATTGTTTTACAGTGGCTCCATTCCTTCTTGGAAGGGCAAACCCAGAAGGTCAGGGGAGACTCCTGTTCTAGCCTCTCGCTGTTGGCCTGTGGGGTCCCTGAGAGTGCTGTTTTGTCCCCCATGCCATTCAACATATATGTGAAGCCACTGGGAGAGTTCATCTGGAGTTTTGGGGTATGGTCCCATCAATATGCGGATGATACCCAACTCTATTACTCCTTTTCACCTCAATACAAGGAAATCAGTAACAGTCTGGATGAGGGCAAACAAATTGAAACATTAACCAGACAACACACATGTGCTCCTGCTTAGTCTGAAGACAGATCAGGTATGAGAGATCTTGTCTGTGTTAGATGGGGTTACACTTCCCCTGAAGACAAAGGTTCACAAATTGAGATTGGACTCAGTTTTGAAATTGGAAGCCCAAGTTTCTGTACTGACCAGGAATGCTTTTGCAGCTCTTTTGCAACTGTGCCTGTTTCTTGAGATGCCAGATCTGGCCTCAGTAGTACATGCCTTGGTTTTATCCCATTTGGACTACTGCAATGCCTTTTGAGAGTATTTGGAAACTTCAGCTGGTCAAAAGAACTGCAGACAAACTATTAACTAGGACAGGTTACAGAGACCACAAAATGCCCCTGCTAAAACAGCTCCACTGGCTGCCAGTTTGTTTCCAGGCACAATTAAAAGTGCTGGTTGTAACATATAAAGCCCTATATGTCTCAAGTCCAAGCTATTTGGCAC
>NW_024835844.1:0-1245 GCF_019175285.1 Sceloporus undulatus
ATACAAATGCCAGCATTGTGGGAAATGTTTTTCTAAGAAGTCAATCCAAGTGACCCATCAGAGAGTCCACACAGGAGAGAAGCCATACAAATGCCAGCATTGTGGCAAATGTTTTTCTCAGAAGTCAATCCTCGTGACACATCAGAGAGTCCACACTGGAGAGAAGCCACACAAAACCCAGTAGTGAACTAATATTATTTTTGTCATTAAGGAATACAAAAAAGATATGTTCAATCCAGTGGTGTAAAGAATAGTCCCTTGTGATTTTGCTTGTAAGGTTTGTCTATCTATAGGTCTATGTTTTAAGTTTGTATTTTGTTAAGTTTGGGTTTTTATTGGTAATAATATATGTAGATAATTACTTTGGCTTGTAAATGGGGGGGTGAGATTTGTTATATATGAGTTATGGGAATGATAGCTTTTGGAATTTGTGGCATGTTGGCTGAAGAAAGTTGGAGGTCAGTATTCAAAGAAAGGGCTAGTTTGTGGGAATTGCGAAGGGGCCTTGTTACCTGTGGGGCATAGACTGTGGGAACTGCAGGTGGGGGCTAGGTTTGGAAGAGGGTGATATTTTAGGTTTTGGGGTTTTAATATAGTGTTTGGATTAGAGTGAACAGTTCTGGCTTAAACACTGAATTTCTATGTCTTCTCAATAAAGTTCTTTGCTATTTAAACACATTGGACTCTTTGATGCACAGAAGTTCTGAATTTGCCCAAAATTGAACCTTTCTTCTCTCCTCAGTCCTCACCTCCATTCCCAGCCATAAGAACAGCAGAGGCAAATACACACAAACATACAGGATACACAGAGAGAGCTTGATTTCCAAAGCAGAGCCTTCCTTTCCTGACTTTCCCTCCTGAATTCAGCTCTGCACCTTGGGCTCCATTGCTGTCTCCTCAAAGGAAGAAAGGAGGGAAGGAAGGGGAGGCTGCTGAATCTCTGGCACATACCTTCCTTTCCTGCAAAGACCGCCAGTAGAATAAGCAGCAGCATCTAGGCCCTGGCAATCCCTGCACATGCTGAGGAGGGCATCTACGTATGCAGTCTCAGCCCCTGAAGCCATTGCTGCCCTCACAGCCTGTTCTGAGGGAGGGAGAGAAGTGGGGAGAGCCCTCATTCATTCAGAGGAATGGCTGGAGGGTCTTCTGGGGGCCATTGAGAGGTTATGAGAAGGAAGGAAGTGCCTCTTCTCCCCCAAAGAAAGGCAAGGGGCTTGTCAGACCTCCTCTCTCTCTTTCCTTCCC
>NW_024835845.1:0-1245 GCF_019175285.1 Sceloporus undulatus
TCCTAAGAGTCCAGAAGTCGCACCAAAGCCACGCTCCAGACTGGAGTGTGGCTTTGGTGCGGCTTCTGGACTTTTAGGACGCATGCATCATTGAAACACCATACCTCCACTGTGACTCAAAGCAGCTTTATTTTGGCTGTCTGTAACAGGCCTTGGATTCAAAGCTCTGCTCAATCATGAAATCCACTAGGTGGCCTTGAGCAAATCACACTCTCAAGCCTCAGAGGAAGGCAATGACAAACCCCCTGGACAAAATCTTTCTAAGAAAATCCCATGATAGGTTCACGTTAGGGTCATCCAAGTTGGAAATGATTTGAAGGCACATAACAGCATTATCTTCTGACTGGTAGGAGCTCTCTGGAGTTTCAGACTCTGGTATTTCCTAGTTCTAACAGATCAAACCAGGTTTTGAACCTGGGATCTTTTACAGGGAAAGCATATGCTCTGCTACTCACCTAATGTCTTTAAATCTTCCTGTTCTTTTCCATGAACTTTAGCCATAAATGTATACATTCTAATATGGTTTGTCAAGTTTGCCAAGTCACTACTGCACAACACGCATGCTGAGGAAATTCCATCAAACAAAGAAATTCAACAGAAATGTTGACTGTTAGATATCAGTAGCCATGTACAGCCCCCTTTACTTTAACTCCACTCTTTGCTATATAACCCATTTCGCAGTCCTTTGGCCTCCTAGGAAATTAAATATGCCATATAACCTTCACAGGGTCAGTTTGGTTTTATTGGAGGAAGACCAAGGCAATGGTCAAGCCCATGCAAAGTCATATATGTTTCCATTTTACTTACTCATTTTTGCTGCCATCCATGAATTCAAATATTCTAAGAGTTCAAAAATGTATTTTCCATTGCTCTATTGTCATGTAATCCATTCCACAATTAAAACAGCACTTATACCTGAATAAGAACAATATCAGTAAATGGGATTACCACAGATGCTACACAGACGTTGTTAGCACAAATTCAGTGAGAAATATTTGACCTCTGTCTCTAACATTGGCAGACTAAAATTATCCAAGTGAAAGCATGACACTACAAAAATGTGAAAAACACTAACAAACTTTATAGTTACATATGAACATTTCTCTTTTATAGATATGCACATAGACCACACCTACAAAAGGCATTCAGGTTGTCAGTAAGTTAGAAAGTTTTTTTTTTTGTTTGTTTGTTTTTGCTATAGAGATAACATTGCACTTATAGTGTTAAAATGTTAATTATATTTAT
>NW_024835846.1:0-1245 GCF_019175285.1 Sceloporus undulatus
CTTCAACTCCTTTCAACTCTCCCTCAACTGCAACTGAACTCTAACTCAGTCACTCACTCTTGACTTTTATATCTGTTCCTTCCCCTGCAGCAGCTCCTTCACAGTCAGCCCAAACTGGGAATGGCTGTCAGGAAACCAAATCTTCCCAGCGAGTCAGTTACATATTCCTTCAGATATTTAAAGGTAGTTATATCACCACTTAGTCTTCTCCAAATTAAACACACCCAACTTCCTAAGCCATTCTTCATAGGGTTTGGTTTTCTGATCTTTCACCATCTTGGTCACCCTCCTCTGAATACATTCCAGCTTGTCTCTTTTAAAATGGTTTTACTTATAAATTTTTACTTTTTAAATTTTACTTATGCCTTTAAACCAGAGTGGCACCCAAGGCAGCTTACAGATAAAATTGGTTAAGAATTTACCAATACAAATTTTTAAACAATTAAAATATTTTCATTTCAACAGTATAAAATTATGTTAAAAAATACAAAATCGCAAAAGCAGCTTCATTTATATACCACTTCATACCACACTAAGCAGTCTCTAAGTGGTTTACAATTGTAAGCTAATTCCTTCCAACAAGCTGGGTACTCATTTTAGTGACATCCGACAGATGCAAGGCTGAGTCATCCCTGATCCCCTGGCCGCTATGAAACCATGGCTGCATTACTGGCATTTTAACCACTGCACCACCAGGGCTTCATTAAAGCTGTGAGGGTCCCAGGGGTCCAGGCAGCCACACAGCCACCCTGTTCTTGGCTCTTAACCCTAGGGGATCCCTTAATTTCCCTCCTAGGAGTCTCCTAGGTCTCCATTCCCTCTCCCTGCTGAGCTGAATGAGATCTCTTGAGATCCTCTATTCACACTGCCACCACCCAGTGAATTCCCAATGAATTCCCTTTAGCACAAACTGGGACTTGCTAAAGACTCCTAGTTTCCTTTCCTTGCTAACTTAAGCAATCAGTAACTGAGCTAAGGCACATGTACAGGAGCAGAGACAGCAGATGCTTTTAAAGAAAGGTTTTTATTCTAAATAGACAGAATAGAGTAGAAGGATATCCCTCATGCAAGGCCTCCTTGCCTTGCAGGTACAGAATGCATAGTTACAAGATGTTCATTTCAGGCAAGCTATTAGATAATATAACAAAAGCCTAAATGCACTAGCTAACACATTTCCTAGCAACTCACACAGTGATGGGATTTGCAGTCCTTGTTGAGTTCTTGGATGCAAGGAGCTGGCCCTCA
>NW_024835847.1:0-1245 GCF_019175285.1 Sceloporus undulatus
AAAAATTCATCACTATGTTCTCTGGAAAAGGTGACATTTACTCACTTGCTATTCATCCTAAAATATTTTGGCTAGTATTATGGGTGGTATTTTCAGATGTTCTGTTATTTTCTTGCTTGTTTAGATGCAAGAGAATGGAGGGAGAAGGCAAAAGGTTATGGAGAAGAGGCTGCTTTGTATCAAATTACAAAATAACTATTCTTTTTTAATAGAAAGGGGTTTATGGGCTCCCTTTTTAGGCATGGGCCAACGCAATGATAGCGCTTTTTGATTCTTTGTTCCGGATGGAGCTTTCAGCTCCTAATTCTCATTGATAGCTACCTATAGTTCAAGAATAGCATTGATTCCCATATGTCAGTACTGCCCTGGAGGTGTTATCTCACAGCAAGAGTTTAGCAAACATCTTCTCTCATAGACAAAGTTTATTTCCCCCACACAAAGGTTAAAAATCAAGTGTTCAATATACATATTTAAATACAACATTTTAAAAATTTGGTAACATTGCAAAGGATATTCCAGACATAGAAAAACATTATCTATAGGCCTTTTCCAACATGCCATCTGCCATCAGGAAAACCGAATGTCTTCAAGAGTTCCTTAAGGTAGCAGAACAAAGTACATGTTCCCCACATCTCTCACTGGCAAGAGTCATATGAATGGAGTCTCTCTGTGGTTGAAAGGCTCGAAAGGAAATGGCTTTTTTCCAAGTGGATTTCAAGACTAGGTTAAAAGGATGGGAAATATCCAGATAAAATCCTCTGGCATTTTCCTCTTCTCAAAACATTAAAAAGTCTCCAGGAAAGAAAGAAGAAAGACGGATGCTTTGTATTTCTGTTTAAAGTAGCTGTGAAAATCCAAGCCACAAACGCAGTGTCCATGAAAATCCAAGCAGCATCCAGACTCTCTGGTCAGTTCCATCTGTATTCTAATTTATTACATCCTTGAGGGCAAGCTCAGCAATGGAAAATGTTCTTCTGTCTAATGAAGGACCTCACTATGCCACAGTTTGCGTACCTGTCTCTTAGGTTACAGTAGGCATCGTGTCAAGTTCTGAAAATATATAAAGATGGAAAGTTATAGTATGGATTGAGACCAAGACATAGGAAACAAAGCAAGAGCATCCCCAAACTACAAGTGTACATATATATTTATAAGCAACAGAGAAAAATCTTCAGTTATAAAAGTTTTCACTCACACCAACTATAGCGGGCCCATGATATCCATTGAAGCTTAGTTCTAGGACCC
>NW_024835848.1:0-1245 GCF_019175285.1 Sceloporus undulatus
GCAAGGCCCTACATTTTTGTGGTGCCTTGTCTGTCCTCCTTTGCAGTGAGGACACCGGTGGCCACCTTCTCCGTCTGCATCTGCATGGCAGAAATAGCCCAGTTTGAGACCGCGTTAACTGCCATAACTCCCTCTATCCTATTGGTGTCCAGTTATCAATCAAGAGCCATCGCTGAGTAATTCCCTTTCCTTGTCTCCATATACAGCGCTCCCCCGGGTTACGAAATTAATTCGTTCCGCGGCACCATTCGTAACCCGAAAAGCATTCGCAAGCCAAAGCCCCATAGGCGCTAATAGCGAAAGCCGCGATTTGGTGCGAAAAAGCGCCGAAAAGCACCAAAATTTTTTTCGTAACCCGAAATAACCTTCGTAAACCGGAACAGTTTTTTTTAATGGATTTTTTTCGTAACCCGGAAATTTCGTAACGCGGCGCATTCGTATCCCGGGGTACCAGTGTACTTTAAAGGAGTCAATGGTTTCCAACTATAAGCGCCATTTCCCTTCTCCAGAGAGTCCTAGATGCATTAATAAATAGAGATATCGGGGGAAGGAATGCGGAGAGACTCCCTCCCATAAAAGCCCAAGTGTTCTGGGCTGTGGCTCTGGAAGGACACGGTCGTATCCTGGCTCGGCCATGGAAGCCACTGGGAGCCCTTGGAAGAGTGCGCCTGTCCCAGGGCCCCGGAGTGAGTTTCACAGCCGAGCCCCTTCGTTCCAGAGCCACAGCCAGACGCTTCCTCCAATGCGCCAAGGAACACTCTGCGAAAGGCTCCGCCTCCGCCCCTATTTATAGACATAGCCACGCAACGGATGACGCGGCAGGAGCAGACGTGACCAATCAGCGGGACGAACCCCTTGGATGTCGCAATGCCGAGCTAAGCCCCGCCCCCAAATGCTCTCGGATTCTCTCCCCTGACAATGGCTCAGTGGCTGGAGCACGTGACTCGACCCCTCTGAACTCCCCCCTTGGACTCACGCTGCATGGAACATTCCAAGGAAGATGGCCAATAGGAGGAGGGCAGGACACCTTTCTGGATCTAACCAAGCGTCACCCAAAGACTGAGGGGGGGGGAGAGTGGGAGGGGAACGGAGGACAGAGGAGGAGAGGATCAAGTCCTATTGCCAGGATTGCTTTGCTAAAGAGAGTGGCTTTCCTTTCTTGGCAGAATAGAAGGAGGACACCATTGGAGGCACGCAGCCACTGCTAGAGGGACCAGAGCCCTGCTTCCAGATCGCAGACCCACA
>NW_024835849.1:0-1245 GCF_019175285.1 Sceloporus undulatus
TCCTTTTTGCACCCTTGAAAGGCCAGATCAGGGCCACAGGGTGAGCCTGCCGCAGCCAAGATCCATCGCAAAAAGGGGCGACTGCAGGCCCTCCCTTAGAGGTGGTGTGTATAGCTTCTCAGTTAAGATGATAGTGAAGGATCACTCAATGCAGGCAGAGGCCATTCCCCTTCTTGCTCATATGGACAAAGGGCAATAAAAGACAGATAATAAAGCTGCACCTACCTGTAGGATTAATGCAGATTGATGGCTCCATGCTTTGGAATTCTGGGGGATATACTGTATACACTCATAGAATCATAGAGTTGGAAGACACCACAATGGCCATCCAGTCCAACCCTATTATGCCATGCAGGAAATCTCAATCAAAGCATCCCTGACAGATGGCCATCTAGCCTCTTAAAGACCTCTGAGAAAGGAGACTCAACTGCACTCTGAGGAAGGAATGTGTTCCAGTGTTGAACAGCTCTTACTGCCAGTTCCTTCTTCCTAATGTTGAGCTAGAATCTCTTTTCCTGTAGCTTGCATCCATTGCTCCGGATCCAAGTCTCTGGAGCAGTGGAAAACAAGCTTCCTCCCTCCTCAAGATGACATCCCTTCAAGTATTTAAACAGGGCTATCCTATCACCTCTTAACCGTCTCTTCTCCAGGCTGAACACCCCCAGTACACTAAGGTGTTCTTCATAGGGCATGGTTTCCAGACCCTTCACCATTTTAGTCACACTCCTTTGGACATGCTCCACTTTCTTCACATCCTTTGTAAATTACAGTATGGTGCCCAGAACTGGACACATTATTTCAGGATCTTTCCTCTGCTCCACTTTCCAGGAGGGAGGGGGGCTCCTCAAAGACCTTTGTATATTTGGATCATGATCCCCTCCATGGCCATGCCTCTCTCTAAGGGACCCCCCCACCCTCTTTTCTCATAATAACCTCCAAGTACCTGGGCCCCAAGGAATCCTTGGAGGAGGAGGAAAGGAAGGAAAGAGGTAGAGGAGGCCTGGCAGATCCCCTGCCTTTCTTTGAGGGAAGAGGGGCTTCCTTCCTTCTTATAACCCCCAAGTCCCCCCCCCAGAAGATCTTCAAGCCATTCCTCTAAAGGAATGAGGGTTGTCCCCCATGTCCATCCCTCAGAACAGACTATGAGGGCAGCAATGGCTTCAGGTCTGAGACTGCGCATGCGCACATACATCCAAAGCCCCCTTCTGATCATGTGCAGGGATCGCCAGGGCCTTACTGCTGCTG
>NW_024835850.1:0-1244 GCF_019175285.1 Sceloporus undulatus
TCCATTTGTGCCTCTGGTCCTCCATTTTGGGGAGACGGACGGACGGACGGAAGGAAGGAAGGAAGAAAGGAAGGAAGGAAGGAAGGAAGGGAGGGGCCTGTGGGGGTCTGAGGAAGAGAGGCAGGGACTCAGAGCCAATGGGGAGGCTGGACTTTGGGGGCTGGGAGAGAGAAGTGGGAAAGAGGCCCTCCCTTTGGGCCCTATCTGGGGAGGGCCCACCGGTCCTTGCCTCCCCCTTTGGGAAAGGAGATCCCCTCAGCCCCCTGGACTCACTCCTGCCACTCATTCCTAGAATGGCTGGGACTCAGAGGAGTTTCCTCGGCATTGTCACCTTCTGCCCTCCATGGCCATTGGCACTGACCTTTCCCCATTGCCTTCCCTCCCTCAGCCCTTGGACCTCCTCCTCCTTCGCACTCAGAGCAACCCTTCTCTACGGCTGAGGAGACAGACTCTGACCCAGGGAAGCTCCAGCCATAAAGGACTACAGAAGATGGGCATGATCCAGGATACAATCTTCCCTCATAATCCTATACAGAAGAAGAAATGGAAATCTAGAATAAACTTAGATATCTAAAACAAAAGTATTTTCAACATTCAAACAACCAGGTAGATGGCTTACAAATAAAATAACGAAGTTAAAAGAATGGAACATCATTTAGGAAATAAAAAGAAGATTCGACATTAACATCTGGCCAAAATAAAATTTAAGGAGACCTTCCAAGTATTCTATGCTAAACTGTATAAAGGATCTCAAATGTCTAGAGCCAAAATAGAGTAGTTTTTGGGGAAAGCTAACTTAAAACAACTTTCAGACCAACAAAGAAATATATTAAATGGTCATAACAGCAGAAATCATGGAAGTAATAAGAAAAAGTGAAAAAGGGGGAAAGACCAGGAATGATGGCTTCACCGCCAGTAATTATAAAGTATTTGAGGATCAATTTTTAACACCACTCAAATTAACGATAAATGTCATCAAAGAAAACAATTACAGTATCCTGAAATAAGGAAACAAGCTAATATAACTTTGCTGTTAAAAGAAGATAGAGATGCAACTGAGGTAAAGAGCTATAGGCCAATTTCCTTATTAAAAATGGATTATAAATTATTTTCTGTAATTTTGGCCAATAGGCTCAAAAAAGTTCTTAAACACTGGATTCATAAGGAACAATCGGGATTTCTCCCTCACAGACAACTCAGTGATAACATAGGAAACATCATAAATATAATTGAATATTTTGAAA
>NW_024835851.1:0-642 GCF_019175285.1 Sceloporus undulatus
TGCATGACCTTAGCATCACCATGGGAGAGGTGCAGAGAGAGAGAGAGAGAGTTGGTCATGCCCTGCCTCTGAGGCTGAGAGAATGTGACCCTCACAAAAGAGAAGAAGAGGCAGAGTGGGTGCGATGGCAGGAATTCTGCCATGATGGATAAAACCTAGCATTCGAAGGGATTCCATGGGGTCATCCAACCCTCCCCCTTTTCTACCAGAAAGGAATACCTAGGAGTTGGAGTTGAAGCCGAGAGCATGTCAATTGCCCAAGGCCAGTGAATTTCTATGGTGAACTGGGAGGCTAGAGTCCTGATCCCAGGTCAGCCATGTAAATCCACAGGGTGACATTGGGTAAGTTACACTCTCTCATTCATGGATATTCTGCACTCTCCTTGCCTATTACTATTATTTATTTATTTATTTATTTATTTATTTATTGCATGACCTTAGCATCACCAAGGGAGAGGTGCAGAGAGAGAGAGTTGGTCATGCCCTGCCTCTGAGGCTGAGAGAATGTGCAATCTCCTTGCCAATTATTATTATTATTATTGCATGACCTTAGCATCACCATGGGAGAGGTGCAGAGAGAGAGAGTTGGTCATGCCCTGCCTCTGAGGCTGAGAGAATGTGACCTTCACAAAAGAGAATGTG
>NW_024835851.1:742-1244 GCF_019175285.1 Sceloporus undulatus
CATGGGAGAGGTGCAGAGAGAGAGAGTTGGTCATGCCCTGCCTCTGAGGCTGAGAGAATGTGCACTGTCCTTGCCTATTATTATTATTATTATTATTATTATTATTATTATTATTATTATTATTACATGACCTTGGAGAGGTGCAGAGAGAGAGAATTGGTCATGCCCTGCCTCTGAGGCTGAGAGAATGTGCAATCTCCTTGCCAATTATTATTATTATTATTGCATGACCTTAGCATCACCATGGGAGAGGTGCAGAGAGAGAGAGTTGGTCATGCCCTGCCTCTGAGGCTGAGAGAATGTGACCTTCACAAAAGAGAATGTGGGAGAATGAAGATCTGCTTAACTTTTCCCCTTCCCACTGCCATTCGCTTCTCTTTTTGTCTCTTGTCCCTTTAGATTGGAAGCCTGAGGGCAGGGAAATGTCTAGCAATTTGTAAGCTGCTCTGATAGCCTTTTGGCTGAAGAGCTGAGCATAAATATTATTATTGTTGTTGTTGTT